>NC_090404.1:3256917-3556917 GCF_036365525.1 Heterodontus francisci | reverse complement strand
CTGCGACAGTGCTACCTTCCCCAATACCTCACTACACTCTTTGTCTTTCTGAGTGGACCCACTGGTCCCTGGATTACAAGTCCGGTTCCCATCCCCCTCCCAAACTAGTTTAAACCCTCCCGAACAGTACTAGCAAACCTCCCTCCCAGGATATTGGTGCCCCTCTGGTTCAGATGCAGCCCGTCCTGTTTGAACAGGTCCCATCTTCCCCAGAATGCAGTCCAATTATCCAAGAACTGGAAGCCCTCCCTCCTACACCATTCCTGCAGCCACATGTTCAGCTGTGCTCTCTCCCTATTCCTAGCCTCACTATCACGTGGCGCCGGCAACAAACCAGAGATAACAACTCTGTCCGTCCGAGCTTTCAGCTTCCAGCCTAACTCCCTAAACTCACTTCTAACATCTGTGCCACCCTTCCTTCCTACGTCGTTGGTGCCAATGTGCACCACGACCTCTGGCTGCTCCCCCTCCCCTTTAAGGATCCTGAAGACGCGATCACAAACATCACGGACCCTGGCACCAGGGAGGCAACAAACCATCCGTGCGTCTCGCCTGCGCCCACAGAACCGCCTGTCCGTACTCCTCACCATCGAGTCCCCGATGACTAGTGCTCTCCCATTCTCCCTCCTTCCCTTCTGAGCCACAGTGCAGGACCCCGTGCCAGAGGCCCGGTCACTGCAGCCTGCCCCCGATAGGCCGTCCCCCCCAACAGTATCTAAAACTGTATACTTGTTGTTGAGGGGAACGACCACAGGAGATCCCTGCACTGACCTCTTCCCACCTCTAACTGTTACCCAGCTGCCTTTGATTTGTGGAGTAACGACCTCCGTGTAGCTTCTATCTATCAACCCCTCAGCTTCCCGAATGATCCTCAGTTCATCCAGCTCCAGCTCCAATTCCCTAACACGGTCTGATAGGAGCTGGAGACGGATGCACTTCCAGCAGGTGAAGTCGGCTGTCCATGCGAGTGAATTATAGAAGCTGGATTTTACATTACAAAACCACGGCACATTTTTAATTAGGTAGAGTGGTTCGTACATAAAATACCAGGGAACGCTTTTTAAACAGCTCAAAAAACCGACCGTTCCTACAACCACTGACGCCGTTTTCTCGGTGCAATAGGTTGTTTTCAGCTTCTGGCAGCAAATGGCTATAAATCGGTCGAAGGTGAAAGCGACGGTTAACCAGACAGAGCTCTCCGTGGCTGCGTAGATTATCACGGTACTGAGAGTACAGGACGGAGTCAGGGACATAAAACTAACTGGAAAATAAATGCCTGTAATCCGATTGAATATCACTGCAGTGATAACGACCAGGAGATCCGTCACCGCCATGGACACCAGATACAGAGTGATACATCCGGAGAGACCGCACCTTCTTCGGGACAGGATCACAATCGCCACTAAGTTAACTGAGAAGAAGAAAAAAAATAAAATTGGGAAGTTATTAAACAAATTCGCAGCAGACACGTCAGTGTGACAGGATTCTGTGACATCTTTGACATTTCATTATTTATGGAAGGAAACCAAAACAATTATTAGTGGGTTTCCAGTATTTTCCGTGTCCCAACAACCACAATTCCAACAACTAGTATTAACACAGCCCCTTTAACGTAATTAAGTACCGCAAGGGTCTCATAGGAGTGCTATAATTTGAGACTGAGCCACATAAGGAGATATTGGGGCAGATCACCAAACAGTTGGTCAGAGAGATCGGTTTTTAAGGAGCGTAGTAAAGGAGGAGACAGGGAAAGAGAAGTAGTAAGGTTTAGGAAGGAAATTCTAGGGTTTAGGGCCCAAGCAAATGAAGGTCTCGACATTACTTGTGATATTAAGCTGCCAACTTTTTATGTTGTATCATAAATCAGGAAATTGCTTAACAATAGAGTAGTCAGCATTAATATATTTGTGATACGAAAATGTATACTGTGATAGATGCTAATACAGCGGTTTAGGTTGACTCATTGGGATTCCACAGGGTAATGTTGAGTAGGCAGGAGCTGTCCGACTAATGCAATTTAAGAAGCATCAAATGGTTTGTGTAAGAAATATCGCTAACCTGTTTCCTCTTGTTGAGGTGTGATGTTTATAACCATGCAACATTGTCTGATCTTCCACATAAACAGAAATCACATCCCAGTGAGAATGGAGTGCATGTGATGCCACATTGCCATTTGCCACTGTAGTAGCACATGACCACATAATGAACACATGACAAATATCTCAGTATGCCACCTCACATCTTCCACCTAGATAGATAAATCAGTAATTCCTTGGTACTCCGTGTTGAGAACATCCTAGTTTGATTCATTGTTCTCATACTCCGATGTGTGCGCTAATAGTCATCGAGTCATGAAATCAGCTACGGCTGCGAAGGAGGCAATTCGAGCCATCGCGTCCATGCTGGCTCTCCACAGAGCCATCCAGTCAGTTCCATACCCAGCTCGGTCTCCACAGCCCTGCACGTTTATTTCTTACAAGCACCCGTCCGATTTATTTTGAAGTTGACTGTCTCTGCTTCCACTACCCTTATGGTAGCGAGTTACAGATCATTACCACCCGCTGTGTAAAGAAGTTCTTCCTCATATTCTCCCTGGTACTTTTGTCCAAAACCTTCAATCTGTGTCCCGAGTCCTTCTACCATTAGTTAATGGGAACAGTTTTCCCTTGTATAACTTATCTAAACCTGTCATAATCTCGTGCATCTCTATTGAATCTCTCTTCTGTCTCCTTTGCTCTAAGGGTAACAACCCCAGCTTTTGCAATCTAACCCTATAAATAAAATCCCCCATCCCTGGAACTATTATGGTAAATCTCCTTTGCAGCCTCCCAAGGACCTTCACATCCTTCCTAAAGTGTGGTAACCTGAACAGGTAGCAATACTCCAGTTGGGGCCTAACCAGAGCTTTATGAAGTTTCAGCATAACACCCCTGCTTTTGTACTTAATGTCTATATTTATGAAGCCTAAAAATACCACATGCTTTGCCAATCATTCTCTCAATATATCCTGTCACCTTCAAAGATCGATGCACATGCACCCCCATGTCCCTCTGTCCCTGCTCACGCTTTAGAACTGTGCCATTAAGTATAGATTGCCTCTTCCGATTCCTTCTGCCAAAAGGCATCACCTCACACTTGTCGTTATTAAATTCCATCTGCCACTTGTCTGCCCATTCTGCTCGCCTATCTATTTCTTGTTTCAGTCGGTTCAGATCATCCTCACTGTTTTCAAAACCTCCAAATCCGGATCTTGGAAAACTTTGAAGCTCTGTATTCCAAGAACCGAGTCATTTATGTACAGCAAAAAAGCAGTGTTCCCAGCACTGACCCTCGGGGAACCATCCTCCAGTCGGAAAAAAAACAGCCATTTAATATGACTCACTGTTTTCTGTCTTTAAGCCATTTTTATCCTGCTGTACACTGAGCTTCCTATCCCATGAGCTTAAACTTTGTTAAGCAGCCTTTTATATGACACCTTATCAAATGCTTTCTTAAAATCCATGTAGACAATAAACACTGCATTGTCTTCATCAACCTTGACTATTATTTCATCAAACATGCAGGTGTATGACATATTTGTAAGTTGCACTGTTAATAATAAAACCAACAAGTTGGTATATCGCTGGCGTCCAAGCCTATATACTTTGGATTAATGTAATAAACATGGGGTAAATTTTCACTGAGACCACCCAACATTAACAGGCCTCAAAAAGGTAACAATGACTTTATGGTCCTGTTCAAATCAATGAAGGGCCGCGCATACAATTCGAGGCCTGGAGCACGCCTTGCTTCAGTCGATAGACAGCCTTTAGCATTCAAATCTGGATTAAAGGAACTTAATATTCTTGGTGCTAGCCCTGCATGTTGCCCCTCATCACGCAAAAGCCAAATTCAATCCCTCTCGAGAGTCCAGACCAAATATTGACGCTGAAATTGGTCTTTGAGGTAGCACACAATGGGTAAAGTAACAAATCAGACATAACTTAAACTTTATAATTTGCTGTGGAATCTCTATAACTCTGCACTGTAGCGAAAGACCAATTTTATCCCTGACATTTAGTCTTAACTTTGCGGCCCATTCTGACGTTTGGCGGACGAAAGTTTAGAGCTTGCTGACTGGTTGCTTGTGACTGCAATGAAGAGACATCACGTTTTGAAGCTTCAGTCTCATTTAGCCAGTCTGGAGATGTCCACGGCATCAAAAAGATGTGCCAGTGTGTATCCTGATTTTATATCTCCCCAATGTCGTGTCCCTATGTTCCATGTGAATTTCCCATTCATCACACTTCCCGTGTCACAGTTTGCTCAAGATTTTCCGTCACACTGAATAAGTTACAAATATGTAATTTGGATGCCAATTTCTTGCTGCTTATTGGTTTATCTGTAAACTTCGTCCATCACTAAAACGTTATCACTACTCATTTACAGCTACATATCATATTGACATGACACAAACATCAAAGTTGATCATTGTTTATATAAACATGCATGGCCGCTAATGTTTTCACCTGGATGCTTTAAAAACATCTTTACAAAACCATGTTTTGTTCAAGTGGGCAAGTCCAAGTGGCAAACGTTTATATAATGGCCGTTTCAAGTTATCTTCCAGCTTCCCGAATGTACACATACTCCTAATCCTCCCACATTCCTGATGTTTTCCACTTCAAGTCCTTTTTAATTATTCATTCACGGTGTGTGGGCTCAGCTGGGCAAGTCAGCATATATTGTTTATCCCTAATTGTCCTTGACAGGGTGGCGTTCAGCCACCTTCTTAACTGGTTGGCTTGCTAGGTCATTTCAGATGGCGGTGAAGAGTCAACCACGTTGCTGAGCGTCTGGAGTCACATATAGACTAGACCAGGTGAGGAGGGCAGATTTCCTTCTTTAAAGGATGTGAGTGCACCGAGTAGATTTTTATGACAACCCAGTAGTTGCATGTTCACCATTACTGAGAGTAACATTTTATTCTGGATTCATTAATTAATAAAATTATAATTCCCCAGCTGCTGTTGTGGGATTTGAACTCATGTTTCTGGATCATTAGTCCAGTAAGATAACCACGATGCTTCTGACCCCACAACAAAACATGATTCCCATCTCAGATCCATGTGGAATTCTAATCTCCCTCTACTCAGCCTCAGAGATTTTCCTGTTGAACCCGACTCACCTCGGTTGACCATCGGGGTTTTGTAATATGTTGAACAAACTAACAACATTTCCTCTCTCCCATCCTGCTCCCCGTATTAACCACTGTCTCAGAACAGAGCGCAGCAAAGCCATTCATTAGCAACATGCAGCGGCAACTGAGCAAGGTTCTCTCCAGCAAGTAAGCTGTTCACTTGAATTCATAGAGAAATGATTCACTCAATTAATAATTATTCTATGACATAAACATAATAACTTAGGTTTACTTACTCAGTAAATGTGAAGATTGAACTAGTATCTAGATTTAATAGCCACTTTACAAAAATAACATGCGACACCTGTGATTCTTCTGCTCAGATCTCCACATTAATTTACAAAATTTGTCAGTAATTCGTTTAAACTTCATGTCTATCATGATAAACTCAATCATCGTTTCCGCCAGAAAACAGAGAACAATCCAAATTAAAGGTCAATTTTAGCGCAGAATGGGAAATAATAAAAGCGTATAATGAGAATGAACCTAAAGGGAACAGTAGCATCGTTGTTATGTCACTGGACGAGTCATTCAGTCGGCCTGGATTGATGATCCGGGGACATGAGGGGGAATTTGGTTCTGGGCTGGGGCGAATGGGCCGAATGTTTTACACTCGGTCCGGTTTTCTTCCCTCTGTTATGGGACAGGGATAGAGAACGAGACGGAGTGTAAAACTCACCACCTGTTTGCTTTACTGCTCAAGACCATTTGCGCCCTCAATCGTTTCCATGGGCAAATCTTGACTTTGAGCGTGTGTGAAACAGCTGATAGTGAATCTGCAGAAATCAATGGAAATATAATTCAAGCGAGATTCAAATGGGCTGCCTGCTCGCTATTGCCCAATTTAGATTAACAGGAAAAGTTAAAATCTACCTTTAGATGTTATTGTTGGAAGTATATCCTCCATTTTTCTACCTGCAGAATTATCCCGATGAACTATAGTTTTTTAAAGTGAACAAAACACTTTTTAAAATCAGTCAAAGGGCATTATCAGGCGTGCACAAGGCTGTTGACAAGCAGTTGCTTCACTATGTTGCATGTATCTGAGACTCAATGATTGCTGCTTGTATAAAACAGATATATATTAAAATAATGGAAAGTTAGTATACCCTGACCAAGTGACTTCATAACAAACACCTGGAAATAAATATATCACTTTTCCTAATTGTCAGTGACAGTAGTAAATTCTTCAAAAAGTAATTAATACAATTAATTATTTAGTACAATGACTCACCCGGGACTCCGATAGCAGCAAGAATAGGATAGTAAATGGCATAAACTGCACCAGTTACTCGGCCATGCATTTTCTGTGAGCAGCGATGATCTCTGATGGTGACAGTAGTTCAGAGATTCCCCATGACAGACTGAAACAGCCTCTCATTTATACATGCTGGAAATCCACAGAGAGACAATTCGGATCCACAATTATTTCCAGTTACTCGAACAAACAGATCCCTCTGCTTTGTGCATAGAGGCACTTAGTCGCTGAATAGCCTGCAGGCAAGAAAATTAAAAAGACACAATCTCATCTGGCATCTTCTGACGCTGCTATTTTCCTCTAAAATTTTAAGATGAAGCTACACAAATATTATGATGAATATTTTTGCAAGTAAAATGCAGTCACCCCCTCTGGGAATTGAATGACATTGACATACATGGAACGAAACACCAAGAGTGGCAGAAGCCTAAAGAGACAGAACGCCAGAGGAAAAAATGTCATTGATTTGGCTAATTTCTGTTCGATTTCTGAGCGCTAATTTCGTCAAGGCTTGCAGATGAATGAAAATGAGAAAACCCTGGAGGGATTGAAATCCGGGATTTTAATCCCTGTCACTGATGTTTAGGAAAAGAAGGAGGTTTTAAACAATGAGGCATAACTCACTGCCACCCTGTTCAACAGAAAAAATAAGGTCGCCCTTGGTTATTCATCCATAGCACGATTAAACATGATGTTTCCACATGGGATCGAATCAAGGAACTTTTGCTCAGAAAGCAAATGTGATAACATAGGTGCATTGGAACAGGAATAGGCCATTCAGCCCGTCGAGCCTGCTCCACCATTCAGTTAGATTATGGATGATCATCTACCTCAACACCACTTTTCCAAGCTACCTCCATATCCATGATGTCATTAGTCTCCAGAAATCTATCGATTTCTGTCTTAACTATGCTCAATTATTGAGTTTTCACAGCCCTCTGGGGCACAAAATTACAAAGATTCACCACCCTCTGCGTTGCCTCCTCATCTCAGTCTTAAATAGCCTACTCCTTATTCTGAGATTATGTCCCCTGGTCTATACTCACCAGCCATAGGAAACATCCTACCTACAACCACCCTGTCATGCCCTGTAAAAATTTTGTAAGTTTCCATGATTTTGTAAGTTTCAATGAGATGACCTCTCATTCTTCGAAACGCTATGGAATACAGGCCCAGTTTCCTCAATCTCTCCTCATAAGGCAATCCCACTATTCCAGGGATTAGTCTGGTGAACCTCAATTGCACTCCCTCTATGGCAAGTATATTCTTCCTTAGGTAAGTAGACCAAAACTGTACACAATACTCCAGGTGTGGTCTCACCAAGGCTCTATAGAACTGCAGCAAGACATCTTTACTTCTGTACTCAAAACCACTTGCGATGAAGGCCAACATGCCATTTCCCTTCCTTACTGAGTGTTGTACCTGCATGCTAGTTTTTAGTGACTCATGAACAAGGACACTCAAGTCCCTTTGGATGCCAACACTTCCAAACCTCTTAACATTTAAGGAATACTCCTTCATTCAGTTTTTTTTTACAGAAGTTGATAACTTCACACTGATTCACATTTCACTCCATCTGCCACGTTCTTGCCCATTCGCTTAGCCTGTCCAAGTCCACTTGAAGCCTTCTTGCATCTTCTCACAACTTACATTCCCACCTAGTTTTGTGTCATCGGCAAATTTGGAAATATTACAATTGGTTCCCACATTCAAATCATTTATATCGATTGTGAACAGTTGTGGCCATAGCACTGATCCTTGCGGTACCTAACTAGTAGCAGCCTGCCATCCTGAGAATGACCTGTTCATTCTTATTGGCTGCTTTCTGTCTGTTAACCACTTCTCAATCCATACTAGCATATTACCCCCAATCTCATGCGCTACAATTTTTTTATTTTTTACGCCTTTGGGTCTTATCAATAGCCTTTTGAAAACCTAAATGCACGACATTCACTAGTTTTCTTTTTTCTATGCTACAAGTACCATCCTTAAGAAACTCCAACTGTCTTGTCAAACATGATTTCCCTTTCAGAACTCCATGTTGACTAGGCCCAATTTTACCATTTTTTCTAAGTGTCCAGTTACAACAACGTTTATAATACATTCTAACATTTTCCCTGCTGCTAACGCCAAACTAGCAGGTCTGTGCTTCTCCATTCTCTGTCTGCCTCTCTCTTCTTAACTAGTTTGGCTTCATTTGCTACTTTTCAATCCGGAGGAACCGTTCCAGAATCTATAGAATCATCAATAGTCTTTTGAAAAATAACGACCAATGCCTCCACTGTCTGTATAGCCACCTCCTTCAACTGTTTGTTTGAAATTCTACTTCTTTACTAATGATAATTTATTTCAGTTCCTCAATTTTCACACGTCCCTTTGTTACCTAGTATTTCTGGGAGATTTTCAGTCCTGTGTTCCATGAGGACAGACACAAAGTGACTGTTCAGAATCTCCGCCATTTCCCTGTTCTCCAATAGAAATTCTCCTCTCATCACCTGTAATCTTTTTCATTTCACATACCTAAAGAAGCTTTTAGAGTCCGCCTTAATGTTTCTCGCTGACTTGCATTCATATTCTCTTTTGCCTTTCTTTATCAGTTTGTTGGTCATCCTTTGCCGGGTTCTAATTGCTGCCAATACTCAGTTTTACCACTTTTGTAGCATTCATATAAGCCATTTCCTTTGCTTGAATACAATATTTATCTTCTTTTGTTAGCGATGGGTGGATCGCATTTCCCATTGGGTGTTTGTGACTCAGAGGGATTTATATCTATTGTACACCATGTAGTACTTCTTTAAATACGAGCTATTGCCTGTCTACTGTCAAACCGTTTAGTGCAGTTTCCCAATCCACCATAGCTAACTTGCCCCTCACAGCTTCATTGTTTCCCTTGTTCAGATTTAAGACCCCAGTTGCAGAATAAACTATATCACATTCAAACTTAATGTGAAATTCTATCATATTATGGTTACAATTTCACAAAGGCTCTTTTACAACAAGGTTTTTAAATCCCATTGCTCATGACATAAATGCTAAATCTAAAATAGCCCGATCCCTAGTTTGTTCTTCAATGTAGTGCGCCAGAAACCCATATCATACACACTCCAGGAATTCATCCTCCACTGTATTCATGCTGATCAGGTGTGCCCATTCTATATGTAATTTGAAGTTCGCCCATTATGTCTTAATACTCACATTACATGCATCTCTAATTTCCTGATTTATATCGTGTCCAACATTACGGCTACTGTTTGATGGTCTATATAAAAAAAAACTCCCCCCAATGTTTGATGCCTCTTGCTGTTTCTGAAATCCACCCAAAATTACTAACGTCTTGACCCTTCGATCTAAAAGCCACTCTCACTAACGTACAGATCTTGTCTCTTATGAATGGTACTGCCCCATCTACTTTCCCTTCTTGCCTATTCTTCCCAAATGTCGAATATCCTTGGATATTCAGGCAACAATGGTAACGCCGCAGTCACGTCTCTGTAATGGCCATTAGAACATACCCATTTACCTCAATTTATGCCTTCAAATCATCAACCTTGTTGCGAATGCTACTTGCATTCATACAGAGTGCCTTTAATTATGCCTTTTTAGCATTAAACTGCTTTCTGATTCTATTTGATGCTTGCCTTTGCTTCGGCTGTCTTCTAATTTCGCTTACGACGTTTCTATTACCAATTACCAGTTTTGCTTCCCTCCAATCTGAGTTCCTCGAAGGTTCCCATTTCCGTTAAACACTCCCCAGCAACAGTAGCAAAGTTCCTCACGACGATATTAGTTCCGATCCTGTTAAGGTGTGACTCATCCATCTTGTACATGTCTCACCTGCCCCAGAACCGGTCCCAATGACTCATAAATTTGACGTCCTCTCTTCTACACCAGTTCAATAGCTCAATCCTCCTATTCCTATATTCATTAGCACATGAAACGGGGACTAATCCTGAGATAAAATAACATTAATTAATTAATTAATCCATCTTGAGATTACTTCTATTGATGTCTTGCATTTTAATCCCCTTCCTAGTTCCATAAAAACTGCTTTCAGGATCTCATCTCCCTTCCTACCTATGTCGTTGGCACCACCGTGGACCGCTACCTCTGGCTGTTCACCCTCCACCAGAAGAATGTCCTGTAGCCGCTCTGTGCAATCCTTGACCATGTCACGAGGGAGGCAACATGCCATCTGGTGTCACGTATACGGCTTCAGAAACGCCTGTCTCTTCTCCTAACCAACAAATCCCATTTCACTGCTGCTCTTGCACTCTTCTTCCTCCCTTCCTGTGCAGCTGAGCCACCCGTGGTGCCGTGGACTTGGTTCTGACTGCAGCTGCCTGAGGAACCATCACCCTCACCAATGTATAAAACAGAAAAATGATCAACAAGCGAGATCGTCTCAGGGAACTCCTGCACTACCTGCCTGGTTCTCCTAGACAGCCTGGCGGTCACCCATTCGCTAACTACCTGCAGACTCCTAACCTGCATTGTGACCATCTCCCTAAATGTGCTCTCCATGAAGTTCTTTGCCTCACGGATGCGCCACAGTGTTTCCAGCGGCCGCATAAGTTCTGAAAGCAAGAGCTCAAGCTAGTGCCGCCTGTAACACTTCCTACAGGTGTGTTTGTCTGGGACCCATGGTGCATCCATCACTTCCCACATGCCACAGGCTGAACATTACACCCTGCCATCCCTTTACTTTACAGACTAGTTATTGTAAGTATGATAGCTGACCAGTTACTCACTAAATCGGCTCTTTCCGTTGCACCAAAGTAAGAACCAAATACTGCAGCGTGAAAAAGGTGCCAGCACACTACAGAACCTTGTGACAAATTGTTAAGGGCAGAAGAAAACTGACCATGTAACTCTCCCTCTAGTATCCAATTGGAAAATGCATGAAATACTCAGCCGGTCAGGCAGCGTCTGTGCAGAGAGAAACTGAGTTACATTTTGGGCCACTGACCTTTCATCAGAGCTGGAAAATGTATGAGCCATAAATGATTTTAAGCAGAGGCAGGGAAAGGTGGAATGGGAAAGAACTAAAATGAAGGATTGTGACAGGGCGGAAGACACAAGAGATTAAAGAACAAAAGGGATGAAGGTACAAGGCACAAGGGATGTTAATGGAACAAGTAAAGAATCAAGGAGAGAGAAAAATAAATCACTAGTCCTCTGGTGCTCACCTCTCACAAAGATTCCTTTTTCTAAAGCTGAATGCTGACGGAGATGGATACTTCAGCTGGTTCAATCAACACCTTAACCCAGTATCCGACTGAAAAATGACACCAGAGGGAGTATTAGGTTGTTAATGTATTAAAAACACAACCTGAAATTTATTAAAATGGAACTGTGTAAGTAGCAGATCGAGCGACAGTTTCAAAGTACAGAATATCTGAAATTCTTCATGCACAATCTGAGTGATCAGTGTGTGGAATAAACTCCTAGATAGGGTAGCAAAGGGAAACATGCTAGAATCATTTGTGGAATAGTGGTAAGCCACATAGTGAGCGAGAGGTAGGATCTCGTCACTCGAGGGGAATAGCCTTTCTTATTCCCAATGACTATGGGAGCTGCAAGGTAGGATTTGACCATGTCGTGTTCCACCAGATGGCATTAGGCGCTAGGAAGCGATGTTCACTGGGTTGGTTTTCGTGTGAAGGAGCTGCAGACGGAAAACATCCTTTAGTTATTTTATTGAATAAAAGTGTAAACGTGATTAAAGAAACTGATTCGGTTATAAAGGCATGAATTTCAAATGGAAGTTGTGTTTTATTGTTATTTTTTTATGAATAAATGAAATATTATTAATGACATGCAGGAAATATTTTCCATGAGCTGTTCACCCAGTATCACTGATTCCACTTGCGTTTCACACCATCCCTTTCTGTTAAAACCTGTCAGTCACTCCTCATTTTATTCAGATGAGAGGAGCTTGTGTAGTATGTCGCATTGTTGTGTTCAAAATCTCTCAGAACCCACTCGCTCTCTTTCTCCCCTCTAAATAGGCTGTGAGTAGTTCTCATGGTCAGTGAGAAGCTCTTTTAATGGGAGTTCCCAGCACTGATACCAAAACAGGATTAACTATTTCGCTTCAGTGCCCCCACCTCAATGACTGGCACTGTTGAGTGAATATAAATTCCCTTGCATCTGAAAACACTATGTAGACGAATTGCTGCCAAAGCAACGTGAGATCTAAGTTTTTATCCATTCAGGGACCTGTACTCACCAGTTGAATGCAACAGCAGGTAGGTTACACTCAGGCAATGGGGTTGTGCTGAATGTGTCCAGTATGAGAAGTGAGAAAGGACAAGTATACAAGACGTGACTCAGGGATGGGCGAACTGAGTTTCTCACATGATCCTCACGAATTGTCCTACGGGTTCGGGAACCTTTATCACACATTGAGAAATGGAAGAAATCCAATTGTGTCTGCCCCTCATTCGTGTCCAAACAATTTACAATTAAACGGGCATCGATACTGCACTGGGTATCAACATTTGTGTGGGCGCGTCTGTGTTTATGTTGCTGTTTGTAGGTATGCATCCGTGTACGTGTGTGTCTGTTTTAGTGGGTTTGTTTGAGCGTGCGTGTTTGAGTGTATATGTCGGTGTATGCGTCTGGAAGTGCCTGTGTGTATTTTCTTATGTATTTGTCTTTGTGTGTGTCTGTATGCTTTATCTGTAGTTTCGTTTTTGCTTCCAATTTTTTTGCTAGAGGCTTGTACTGGAAGACGGGGGGCGCTCTCTGATCGCTAGTTAATTATTTCACCTGAAATAATTCATAGATGATTGTACGTCAATAACCTCCGAATATATCAATAATTATACGTGTCTATGTTAGTTCCTAGCTGAGAGTGTGTCATGTTTCTCATATTCTTCAGACTGAAATTATTAGTGAGACATAATGCGTGCAGAAATTTCTTCACATTTCAACTTAATGCGAGAATGACAAAGAAATAATGAGAGGGGGGGAAAAGTAGAAAGAGAGTGAGAAAAAGAAAGACCGGGAAACAGAGGGTGGGGCAGAGGGACGGTCAGAGAGAGAGGAAGAGTCAGAAAGGGAGACTGAGAGAGAGAAAGACGGCAAGATGAATAGCGATACAAAGGTAAACAGGTGTACTCACACACAAACACACAGCTTTACATGCGTGTGACTGTATGTGTGTGTGCGTGTGTGTTGTGTGTTTATGTGTCAGTATGCATGTGTTTGTATATACAGAGAGAGAGACTCATACGGATTAGCTCGGCCAGAATTTTGAGAGTTCGTGCATTTATTGGACACAACTAACACTGATTGGTTCATAATGAGGATCAGTTCACAATTCCCCGAGCTGAGTTGACACTGTAATATCAGACTGCATTTAAAACATTTTGTAATTTTCATCAACTCTAATCAGGCACCATGTGGTCCCTATCTTCTTTACTAATTATAATGGTCCTGCTTCCCGGTGAGTCGATGTTTAAATAGTCAGAGTGTGCCCCATTGATGGTAACTACTCCCAGACTTTTGATGTATTATGTTCTTTGTTTCAGGAATGAGTTTCTCAGGATCCACCTCAATTAACGATTCAGGAAGGGCAGACCGTAATATTGAACTGCAGTTACTCTACAACCGATACCTTTCCCTACGTCTTCTGGTACAACCAGTGTTGTGGGGACGCTCCAAGATATTTACTGATTAAATATGAAAAGGAGGTGGGGGTTAATCTCCAGATTTCCCAGACCGGATTTCTGCTGTTTTGGACAAAGACAAGAAAACAATTCATTTAAGAGTCGCCGGGGCTCTTGTTTCTGACTCTGCTGTGTTTCATAGTGCGCTGTGCCCCACACTGGTACAGGAGCGCAGACGGCCCATACAAAAAAACAGTAAATGACTCTCACGTCCTCTCAGTGATTCAGATCTGAGACCTGGATTGTGAACTGATGATAGAACAGAAACCGACCTATAAAGACCATATTGGCTGAATAGCCTGCTTCTGTACTGTCGTCTAATTCCAAGCAGTACTCCTCCTACCCCTCGCCTGTGAGTGTTTCGAATGATCAATGAGGATATTTTAACAGAAACCTCCAGCACTGACACGAAAACAAGTTTAATTATTTCCCTTTGCTGTTCCCACCTCACAGACCGATCCTGTTAAAGAGCCAATGTTGTGTTTATTCCACGTCCAGTTCCCTCTTGTGAGGCGAACAACTTCACTCTGTTCCTCTGCCGTCATGAATTGGATAACAAAGGAGCTGTGAATTGATTGGATGAACTGTAGAATAATAGAACTGTGAGCTGATTGGATGTCATCTGCAGTCGCTAACGAATCAGTCGGCAGAGAGGCCAGATATTATGTAACATCTTCCTATCGACTACAAACGATTTCAAGTGCAACGAGCTGTCTTCAGATCCGCAAATATCGATCTGCAAACTTGTTGGCTGTCACTGTCTACTTACTTGTCGCACCTCAAACTCTGTTAATTGGCAAGTTCAAAGATTATTTATCTCTGTGTTTCACATCGGTATTAAACATTATACTTAATCGAACTGTTCCCATAACACAGGAATAGCGACAAATTGATCCGAAGCGAAGAAAACTATCTGGATCCACTTTGTGTCTATACTATTTGGGAAACTCACCAAATTTCCCGCAGTGCTGTCCTGGAGCTGAGATGATTGACCTCCAACAACCACAACCACAAACTTGCTCCTTTGCATTAGCTATGATTTCAAACAGTGGAAATTTGCTCCCCTGATTCCCATTGGCTCCAGTTCTGCTGCTCCTTGATGCCATACTCTGTCAAATGCTACCTTGATATCAAGGGCAGGCACTCTCACCTCACCTCTTGAGTTCAGCTCTTTTGTCCATGTTTGAACCAAGGCTGTAATGAGGTCAGGTGCTGAGTGGTCCTGGAGGACTGAGCGTCACTGAGCAGGTTATTGCTAAGCAAGTGTCGCTTGATAGCACTGCCAATGATACCTTCCATCACTTTACTGATGATCGAGAGTAGACGGGTGGGGTGGTAATTGGCCGGGTTGGATGTTTCCTGCTTTCTGTGTACAGGACATAAATGGGCAATTTTCCACATTGCCGGGTAGATGCCAGTGTTGTTGTTGCACTGGGACAGCTTGGCTAGGGTGTGGTAAGTTCTGGAGCGCAGGTCTTCAGTACTAATGCCGGAATATTGTCAGGGTCTATAGTCTTTGCAGTATCCAGTGTCTTCAGTCGTCTCTTGATATCACACGGACTGAAGACTGGCATCTGTGATGAAGGGGACTTCCGGAGGAGGCCAAGATGGATCATCCACTCAGAATTTCTGGCTGAAGATTGTTGCAAATGCTTCAGCCTGATCCTTTGCACTGATGTGCTGGGGTCCCCCACCTTTGAGGATAGGGATATTTGTGAAGTCACTTCCTCCTGTTAGTTGTTTAACTGTCCACTACCATTCATGACTGGATTTGTCAGGACTGCAGATCTTAGATCTGATCCGTTGGTTGTGGGATCACTTAGCTCTGTCCATCGCATGCTGCTTACACTGTTTGGCAAACAAGTAGTCCTGGGTTTTAGCACCAGGTTGACACCTCAGTTTGAGGTATGCCTGGTGCCGTTCCTGGCATACCCTCTGGCACTCTTCATTGAACCACGGTTAATCATCCGACATGATGGTAATGTTAGAGTGGGGGATATGCCGGGCCATGGGGTTATAGTTTGTGATTGAGGTCAATACTGCTGCTGCTGATGGTGCATAGCGCCTCATGGATGCCCAGTTTTGCCTTGCTATATCTGTTTAAATCTATCCTATTTAGCACCATAGCAGTACCATACAACACGATGGAGGGTATTATCAATATGAAGATGGGACTTTGTCTCCACAAGGACTGTCCAGTGGTCACTCCTACCAAATACTATGATGGACAGATGCATCTGCGATAGGTAGATTTGTGACGACGAGGTCAAGTTGTTTTTTCCCTTTTGTTTGCTTCCCTCAGCACCTGCCGAAGACCCAGCCTAACAGTTATGTCCTGTTGGACTCTGCCAGCTCAGTCAGTAGCGGAGCTATTCATACTAAAGGCGTTTATTCATGCTAACTGTATAATAAAATATACAAATGCAGTTACAGAAGTGAAAAGCCTTCATTGAAATACATAATTATCACTATTTGCCTTTCCATGTGATGAATTTCAGCACGGTAAAATTGCATCTCCTGTTAGTTTCACACTGACGTTTCAACAGATATTTGTGGAACGGACTCATTTCCCTCGAAGTTTATCTCAGTCTCTGTCTTTCTTTTTCTCTCTGTTTGCATCTCTCTCTCTCTCTGTCTTGCTCTCACTCACTTTGTTTAACTCGCCGTCTTTGTGTATTTCTCTCTCCCTCACTCTCTTTGTGTGTCTCTCTTTTTAACTCAGTCCAACCATGTCTTTTTAACTCGCTCGTTTTCTCACTACTACCGCACCTCCCCGCCCCGCAACGCACACACCACCCCTCCTGCTCTCAATAGCATGGATAACGGGAAATAACCGAAATCAGCCTCAATCCTTGTCATCGCTGCCAGCCAATCATCTCTGTTACTAGTCATAGCCTAAAGAATACAAAGGATATAATGTCGTTGACAACATTCTGTACTGTTGAGACAGCTTTTGAAATATGACCTGATGGGACTGAACACAGCCAAGATTTTACTTGCAGATATTGATTCCATCTGTCATCCCAGAAATCCGTAGGTCTGAGCTGACACCGGGTGTGAAAATGTCTGAATTTGACCCTGGCTTAAAATGGTTGAGACATATCACTTATCCCAATTTTGACAGCAAAGGCTTCAGCTGCAGAAACCCAATCGGATCAGGATGTATTTTCCCTCTCATTTTCCGGACAAACTCTCGGGGAGTCAATCGCTGGTATTCTCCTGATGTGCTGCCATGCCCCACCCCACCCGACCCCTTATCAGCATCCCAGCCACCGAGCTGTACCTTATTTCTGTATGAGGTCCAAGGGACTCCCATCTACTGCGGGTCTCAGAGCACAGTAATACACGGCACGGTGTGCAATCTTCAAGTCTTTCATGGACAAGTGAAAAGTGCCTTGCTTCCGTTTGAGATTCCCGCTGAAGTGTTCAAAACCGGGAGCCGTCTCATTATACTCTTAACCATCGGCTCTGACCATATACTGAGGAGCTTGGTGGGGATACTGGCGATTCCAGGACAGGTAATATATTGTAGCTGAATCTGATCCGAAGTAACTGCAGCTTTTTGCTGCATCTGCACCCGCTTCTGTTCCGATTCCTTGTTCTGACTGGGACATGGAGCCTCCCTTATTCATATCTGAAAATAAGCAGAAAAAAACATGGCGGGTTCGACAGAGTAACAGAAAGAGAATAATTACCCGGATATGGAGATGGAAAATTGTTTGAGAACTGGGGAATATTGTAGGAAGTTCCCACTATCACTGCCCTGTGATCAGGACAATAACCAGAGTCAGACGGAGTTTCAGCTCCATGGTGCCAGAGTGAAGTAGAAAAACAGAGACTGTGATCGCCTCCTTTACCGGACCTAGAATAGGAATAACGCAAACGGCGCTGAGATCGCATTGGATCGGCTGGGAATTTTTCTCCCCGCCCATTTGTATCTCACTGAACAGCCACTTTCTGTAGCTAGGGCTCGTGATCTTTAGAAAGTGATCGGAGAGCGCCCTCGCGTGGACAGTTCAAACATCCATGGATCACAAACACAGACAGACATGCATATACAGACAACCACGGCAAACACACACGATGTTGTTGATTGTGTTTGATAACTGCGGAAACTGAGTGGCAAATTTGGCTCACATCGCGGCTAGAGGGATCTCATTCGTTGTGTTTACGTTTTCTCTGCAGGAGATCAGTCTCAAGTTCAGAAGGTCGACGAGGAAGGATGCTCAGCCCATCTTAATTCGTCCTTCCAGAAAATGACGCACCGCTGCAACTTCTTCCAGTTGTTGCAACGGTTTTCACTTTGTGCCAAGACCATTCCAACTGCCGCTCACTCACGTTATGACCAGCAATAAGCTTATTATCAGTCCTAAAAGACTGATTATGTTGTTCCTCTCAAATTAGATTACTCAAGCAGAGGAATCATCTTCCTGGATCACCTGTGCAGTAACCCATACTTGAATGTCGACATTGTTAGTTGGCGGCCAGATCCAAAGACAGTGCCTATAGTGTGCTCCGACCAGATCACTGTACTGTTCGCTCAGGATTCCCTCTGTGTCCTTGTTGGTTCTGTGTTAAACATCTGATTGGTGTTTTTGATTTCCTGCCCATGTGGGACATAAGATCATAAGAAAAAGGACCTGCAGTTGGCCATTTGGCTCCTCAAGCCTGCTCCACCATTCAATAATATCATGACTGATCTGATTGTGGGCTTAACCCCTCCTTCCTCCTTGCCTCCATAACCCTCGACTCCCTTGTAGATCAAAAATCTATATATTCAATGACCCAGCCTCAACTGCTGTCTGAGGTACAGAATTCCAAAGATTACTGACCATTTGAGAGACACAAATGCTCTGCATATCCGTCTTAAATAGGAAATCCCTTATTTTGAAACAGTTCTACATTCGCCAACAGGCGAAACACATTCTCAGCATCTACCCTGTCAAGTCCCCTCAGAATCGTGTATGTTTCAATAAGCTCATCTCTCATTCTCCTAAACTCCAATGGGTATCGGCCCAACCTGCTCAACCTTTCCTCAGCAGGCAACCTCTTCATCCCAGGAATCAACCCAGTGGACTTATTCTGACCTGCCTTCAATGCCTGTATATTCTTCCTTAAATCTGGTTACTGGAAGTGTACACAACACCTTAGGTGTGGTCTCACAAACGTACTGTACATTTATAGCAAGACTTCCCTACTTTTATATTCCATCCCCCTTTCAATAAAGCCCAACATGCAATTTGCCTTCTTAATTATTTGCTGCACCTGCAGGCTAACGTTTTGTGATTCATGTAAGAGGACAACCAGCTCCCTCAGTACTGCAGAATTCTGCAGTCTCTCTTCGTTAAAGTGATATTCGGTTTTCTATCCTTCCTGCAAAAATGGACAAGTTCACATCTCCTGCATTAAACTGTATTTGCCATTTTCTTTGCCCACTCACTTAACCTAGCTATATCCCTTTGCAGACTCTTTGCATCCTCCTGACAACTTGCTTTCATACCTATCTTCATATCATCAGCAAACGTGGCTACAACACACTAGCTCCCTTCACCCAAGTCATTAATATAGACTGCAAATATTTAAAGCCCTAGCACTGATCCCTGTGGCACCCACTCGTTTCAGTTTGCCAACCTGAAAATTGACTCTCTTTTTCCTGTCGGTTGGCCAATCCACTATCCATGCTAATATATTACCCCAAACATCATGAACTATTAACTTGTGCGGAAACCTTTAATGTGGCACCTTATGTATGTCTTTTGGAAATCTAAATGCAGTAAACGTACAGGTTCCACTTCATCCACCCTGCTTGTTACATTCGCAAAGAACTCAAATAAAATTGCTGAACACGATTTTCTTTTCACAAAACCATGTTGTCCCTGTTTGATTCTATTATAGTTTTCCAAATGTCCTGCTACTATCTCCTTAATAATGGATTCCAGCATTCTCCCAATGACAGGTATTAGACGAACTGGTCTATAGTTTCCTGCTTACTGTCTCCCTCCATTATCGGGACGTGAGTTTAGAGGAATACATCAAATATGGTAGGACATATTGTTAAAGTCTCATTTAGTGGAGACCAGACGTTCGTGATGTCCAATTAAAGATGGAAGGTATGTCCCTGATTTGCTAGGGAAATCCAAAACCCGATAACGTTTTCGAAAAAATTCTCAATTCTTCAAGGCGTCGCATCTTTACTATTTAGTGTCACTTCAAATCAAATTAACAACAATTGAAGCGTTCTTAATAATTACAAAGATAGATAGGAAGAGGACATAAGGAGGTTGCAGACCGATATTGATATGTTGAGTGAGTGGTAAAAAATCTGGCAAATGGAGTATAATCTGGGAAAATGTGAAGTTGTTCACTTTGGCAGGAAGAATAAGAAAAACGTATTATTTAAATGGAGGACTGCAGAATTCCGGGGTGCAGAGGGATCTAGATGTTCCAGTGCGTGAGTTCCAAAAAGTTAGAATACAGTTAACAAGTAATAAAGAAAGCTAATCGAATGCTATCCTTTATTATGAGAGTAATTGAAAATAAAAGTAAGGATGTTATGTCTCAGTTATGCAGGGCATTCTTGAGAGCACATATCAAAAATTGTGTTCAGTTTTGGTCTCCTTATTTAAGGAAGGAACTAAATGCATTGGAGGTGGTTCAGAGAAGGTTTACTAGATTGATACCTGGAATGAGCGAGTTGTCTTATGAGGAAAGGTTGGACAGACCGGGTTTGTTTTCATGGGGGGTAAGAAGACTGAGGGGAGACTTGATTGAAGTTTATAAGATCGTGAACAGTCTTGACAGGATGGATGTTTCCTCTTGTAGGTGAGCCCCGAACTTGTGGTCACTGCTTGAAAATTATGGGTCGCCCTTTTAGGACAGAGACGAGGAGAATTTTTTTTTCTCTCAGAGGGTTGTGCGGCTTCGGAACTCTCTGCCTCAGAAGGAGGTGGAGACTGGTCACTGAATATTTTTAAGGTGGAGTTAGACAGATTCTTGTTACACAAGTGATTCAAAAGTTATCGCGGGCAGGTGGGAGTGTGAAACACTAACAGATCAGCTATGGTCTTATTGAATGGTGGAGCAGGCTTTTATTTATTTATTTTTTTATTTGTTTAGAGATACAGCACTGAAACGGGCCCTTCGGCTCACCGAGTCTCTGCCGACCAACAACCACCCATTTATACTAATCCGACATTAACCCCATATTCTCCACCACATCCCCACCATTCTCCTACCACCTACCTACACTAGGGGCAATTTACAATGGCCAATTTACCTATCAACTTGCAAGTCTTTGGCTGTGGGAGGAAACTGGAGCACCCGGCGGAAACCCACGCAGACACCGGTCGAACTTGGCTTGAGGGGTCGAATGTCCTACTTCTGCTCCTAATTTGTATCTATTTATGTTCGTATGTAGGCCAGACCTGGTAAGGATGGCAGATTTCAATCCTCAAAGGACATTAGTGAACCAAATGGGCTTTTACCACAATCAGTGATAGTTTCATGCAACTAGCTTTCAATAGGATGAGAGAGAGAGAGAGATAAAGAGATGCAGAGACGATTAGGAAGGGATTTCCAGAGATTACTGCCCTGTCAGCTGGAAGTTCGACCGCTAATAGTAGAGTCTTTGAAATTAGGGTTGTGCAAGAGGCCAGAATTAGAGGAGAGAAGATATCTCAGAGGGTTGTAGGGGCTTCAGAAAGTTATACATGTAGAGAGTTTTGTCGTAGCTGGATGATTTTACATATATAATGAAGGGAGAGGTCATGGAGAGTTTTGAAAACAAGGATTAACAGTTTAAAATCGATGCATTGCTTGACTGGGGGCTAAAGTAGGTCAGCGAGAGCAGAGGTGATAGACGAAAAGGAATTGGTGGGATAAGGACGGGCAGCAGAGTTTGGGACAACCTTAAGTTTATTGAAGTTGATTGTGGGTTGTTGTTGACGAGTGCATTGGAATAATTAGGTCTAGAAGTAACAAACGCATGAATTTAGGTTTTAGCAGGATTCAACTGAGGGAGGGACAAAGTTGTGCAATGTTGTGCAGTCGTGGAAATAGGTTTTAGTGATGTCGCTGATATGTGGTTGGAAGTTCATGCAGGTGTCAAATGTGATACCAAGATTGAAAACTGTTTGGTTAAGTCACATACAGTTACCAGGGAGAGGGCAGGACTCAGTAGCTAGGGTATAGAATTATAGCAGGGGCCGAAGACAATGGTTTCTGTCTTCCCATATTAGTTGGAGGAAATTTCTGCTCACCCAGTACTGGTTGTCGGAAAAGTAGCCTGATACTTTCAACAAAGCAAACGTGATAACAAAAAATGTGGTGGTGAGGTAGAGCTGAGTGTTATCAGCATACATGTGAAACCGGACATTGCAGGTGAGAGACAGCATGTAGATAAAAAAAAAGAGAGGAGCAAGTAAGATGCGGGATAGGGAAGAGAAGCCATTGATAGCGATCCTCTTGCTGTGGTTAGATAGATAAGAATAGAACCAGCCGAATACAGCTCCATCCAACAGGACAATAATGGAGAGGTGCAGGAAGAGGATAGTGTGTCAAAGGCTGCAGACAGGTCGAAAAGGATTCCTGGTGTCATTTAGTTGAAGGAAATCTGTGGATGAATATTACATTCATGGCCTAGGAACACTGGGACCCGCCTCTGCGTTGCTCTCTGTTATTTTGTTTAGCGATCAACTGAATAATTGATGTAACCGGATATTTCACTATGCTCTTGCACTGCTCTCTGAACTTGGACTGTGTCACCCCATAAATAAATGTGTTCGTGCAGCAATTTAAGGTCCGCAGCATAAATCCGACTTGTCCAAAGATATATAAAGAAGCATTGTAATTGTTGGGAGCTGTACCTGCAATGTTGTAATATAAAAAATCTATAACATATGACAACCACAGAAGTATGAAGCTGCCCGAAATGGTGAAGAGTAAAATAGCAGACTTCCTTCTGCTCTCCATCTCTGGGTCACTGCATTTCTCTCCCTTGCTCTGACCCCTCAGTCCCTTACGGACCCGACTGGCTACTAAAATGTATCTGACTGTCAGAGCATTGAGCAACAGAATTAAAGGGAATGGAAGCAATGGAGTTAAAACTTTGTCAAACCAATCCATTCCCACCCATCCGGGCTCAGTAAAATAGCTAGGCTTATCATAACAGAACCATGGTACATTGTCGATTATCTCTCCAGGTTCATATGTAAAGTAGTAAGGGATGTTTTTTAAACAGAGCAGAATGCAGGTTGTTGCCACAACAGCAGCTGCCGATTTTTCAGTGCAATATCTTGTTTTCAGCTTCTGGCAACAAATGGCGACAAATCGATCAAAGGAGAACGTGACAGTGAGCCAGACAGAACAGTCCGTGGCTGCATTAATCAGTACGTGCATAACTGTACACACAGGGGTGATGTCCAGGAAAGATCCTGGGAAATAATAATAATTGATCCGGAGCAGTATGACCTCAGTGATAATGACCAGTAGATCCGCTATTGCCATGGACACCAGGTAGCGAGTGGTGCAGGTGGAGAGTCCGCACTTTCTCCGGGACAGGATCATAATCGCCACTAAATTAACTGTAAGAGGGAGAAGGGAAAAGAGACACGAATTTACTGATCAAATATTCTCCGATTCTGAGCCCAGGCAGTAAGGGCTGGAATTTAGGACCAAACCATTGTGGGTTGGAATTGGGTCAGAGATGAAAGAATCTCAACCTAACTCCAACTCATCCACGTTAACAGAGACAGGACAGGGAGCGAGCAGCTGATCGCTCCCAGGAGCCAGGTCGGTATGTTAAATATTTTAAGAGACTGGCAACCTCTGATTGAAACTGATTTAAAGGCTTGACATTGCCCAGCCGGGATTGTTAGGCCACAGGAAACTCAGCAGCTGAAGAGAGGTGAAAGCAGTTTTAGAGACACGGTAGTTCCCACTACACCCTTGCTTGTATGCCAAGATTAGCAGGAGTGGTTCCTCCTGGACTCCCAAGCTCAGCCCCCATCGGACTCCCCTCAGGCAAAGACCCCTCCTGTTGGGGATTGGAACCTTTCCCATGTCCATGATCAGATTACCCAGGATCGGACAGATCCTCCGGGGTCTAGGATGGGACCTACCTGGGATCACGCCCAATAACTGGATGACAAACTTGCCAGTCAGGTTAACTTCCTGTCAAGGAACCTGACAAGGACGAAAGACGCACCCCGTGAAACAAAAAAAAAACTGCACAGTGTGGGGGGAAAGCCTGTCTTTGAAATTTTGACCCCAACAAAACACCACTCCCCCATCACTCCCCCACCGCGCCCGCCATCCCCAACCACCATCTGTGTAACCCAGCCCCGTTAGGATCCTAGTCTAAATATTTGGGCAAAATGGAAAAACTGAGACCTCTGTAAATAAAATCATGCTGAAAACACTGAGCAGTTCTGACAGCATCTGTGGAGACAGAAACAAAGTTAACGTTTCAGCCTGATAACCTTTTATAAAAACTGGAAGATAGTAGAGATTAACAGTTTCAAAACAATGATAGAGCCAGTAAAGAGTGAGATATAAGGGGAGGAAAGAACAAAGGAGAAGGTTAGTGTTCGGGTGGAGTGCAAGAGTGAGTCAATGACAAAAGGGATGATGGTGCAAGGCAAATGGGACAAGTAAAGATGGATCCAGAAGAGGTGTAAATGCTTACAGCAGAATAACAAAGTGGAATGGACCAAAGAAATCTAGTTCAGAGGAGAGGGCTCCAGTGGTCATGAAATGTGGTGGAGAAAGGTGGGTAGACCCAAGGGAATGGACCAGCCAGTCAGCCGTGTGCCAATAGGGAATCCAGACCCAAGTACCAGCACGCACATTCTCCTCTCCCAGTGGCCCTGGTGTAGCCATCCTCCCTTACCAGCAGACAGCATCCTGAGATAAAATAGGATCTGTTGTTGTGATCTGAAGTTTTTAATCTCAGTGCTGAATCCGGCAGGCAATAAAGTACTTGCTCGACAAATAATGTGCTTTTCAACGTTAATCTTAGAAGTGGAACAATGCAGCAGGCCGAGGAGAGTCAAGCCACAGCTGGAGTGGGATGTAGATATATAATAGCCAGCGACTGGAAGCTCAGGAATGTGCTCCCGAACTTAAATGAAGTGTTTACCAAAACAATCACTCAATTTGTGTTTAGTCTTCTCCAAGGTAGCGGACATTGATTCCAGGGCAGTGAAATGAATGCCGTAACTAAAGTGAAAGATGTGCAAGTAAATTGATAAAGGGCTTGGGACCCCGGAAGGTGGAATGCAAGGAGGGAAACGGGCAGATGTTGCATTTCCTGTGCTTGCATAGGAAAGTGCCGGCAGGAAGGGAACTGATATTGGGGCTGATGGAAGAGTGAACCAGTATGCCACAAGGCATGGGGGAAAGGAGCTGAGAGGAAGATGTGTTTGATGGTGGGTTTGGCTGACACGGTGGAAATGGGAGGAAGGATGATCTGTTGAAGATGAGAGCAAAGGGTACATTGTCAAGTTTCTGGCATGGAGGTGGTGAGGGCAGCAACGCGGGAAATGGGACGGACATGGTCAAACTCCTGACAACCACAGCGGAGGTGAACCCTCAGCTGAAGCGAATAAAGACTCTTCGGAAACATGGGTCTGGAAGGTGACATCGTGGAAACAGATGCAAAGGCTTCGGAGAAATGGGAGAACAGAACCGACTCTTGACAGGAAGTGGGGTTGGAGAATATAGTATATTGTTCATTTGATATGTATAGTACTGTTCATTGGAAGCCACTGTACATGTTTAGTGTAGCAATCGCAGTGTGCCACTCGGGAGAGTCGATGATAAAGGCTCACTTTGCAGCAGCAATCCCGAAGGTAGTGCCGTGAGCTTCTTCCAATGATTTACAATAGCAATTTTACAACGTGAGATCTGACAGAGGAAGTGCTGTCAAGGGAGCTGTGGGAGTCGGTGGACTTACAATAGATGTTGGTGGAAAGCCTATGCTGTGAAATGGAGATAGAGAATTCGAGGAAGGGACGGGAAGTATCTGCGAATGAGCATGTGAAGGCGAGGGTGGCCGTAACTTAGAAGCACTGTTTTCCAGTTCAGTGTGAAAGAAGGAAATCGGCACCAAACATTGATCATTGTACTGGGAAAGTGGCGAGGCAAGGAGCCTGAGCAGCCCAGAGCCAATGCGGGAAAGAGGAGTGTCAGCGGGAGTGGTGTGCGTGTACAGAACGAAGCTAACAAATATCACATAGGGCCCTCGGAATGTATCCACAGGAGACTCTGCAGGGAAATTGATTGGGCAACGCCTATTCCTGTGCGCCAGTAAAGATCCCGCCTGCTGTGAGTTTAGCGGCATCTCACTTAAATAAAAGCAAAATACTACAGATGCTGGAAATCTAAAATATAAACAAGAAATACTAGAAATACTCAACAGGTCTGGCAGCATCTGTGCAGAGAGAAGCAGAGTTAACGTTTCAGGTCAGAGTTCTGAAGAAGGGTCACTGACCTGAAACGTTAACTCTGCTTCTCTCTGCACAGATGCTGCCAGACCTGCTGAGTATTTCCAGCATTTCTAGTTTTTATTTCGCGTTCACTTAACTTTGGATCAGAGAGGGTCGTACTGACATGGGAAGATATATAAATGAACATCTGAGCTCAGCTCCGAAATCAGAAGGAAGGAAGCTACATGCGTTGATGGAAGGTATGGATAGAGTTAGCTAGTTGGTGAGGATTCAGAGGCTGAAGAAGACTGAGAGATCTGAGAGAGGAGGAGCTAATTGCTACGAAATAACTGAATGAATCCACCAATCACATCCAACAAACTTATGCCAGAAATGAGGCAAATAATTGATAAAGTATTGAAAGGCCAAAGTATTCCGGGGATATCGATTCATAAATGATTTGAATTAGTGACAAAGGATAACACGACATTAGAAATATGTTGAAAACACTGGGGCTCATTTCTAGAGAGCAAGATTTAAAAGCAAAGAGGTTATATGAAACTTAACTACAACATTGGTTATGGAAGAGTTGAAATTGAACAGGTAGTGGCTCTTTTCGATAGATAAGAGAAGGTTGAGGGCTGATCTAATATAGGCCTTTAAAATCATAAAGGAGTTGAATAGACGAAATGTGGGGAAGGTATTGCTACTTGTGCGGAAGACCAAACATGTTGTTCTTCAATATAGGGCTGTCACTATTCAATCCAAGAAAGAATACAGGAGAGAATTCTTCACTCACAGTGGTGAGAATATGGAACTTACTACAACAGGACGTAGTTGAGGTGAATAGCATTTAAGGGGAAAGTAGATAGCTCTATGAGGGAGAAAATAATTGGATATTCGATAAGCTCAGATGGGCTAGGATGGTGAGAGATTCGTGCAAAGTTTAAAGACAGACATAATGGGCTGAATGGCCAGATTCTGTGCTGCAAATTCTATACTTTTCTGTAACTTCTGCATTAATTAATCACAGTCATCAGTTCATTCATAATAGATGTCGTAATCATGGCAGTTTATTTTATGAAGCATTGCACTATTTATTCATTATTAACAGTTTATTAATGTTATTGTTTACTGCCCTCCGACTCATCTATGCATTATGAAAACACGAAATGCATATTTCTCGGTTCTATGTGTCCCTTTGTAGGGACACAGCTCACTGAGCTAAGGGCAGAAATCGGTGCAGCTTCCATGTGTAGAGATTCTGAATCATAGGTAAGAACTGCTTCCTCAAAACTTAACCAATGACAGCAGCAAAATAAAAATAACCACAGCCCACTATTCATCCTGTGTAACAGCAAGGCAAAAATGTTCAGAACTCAAGAACCATAGATTCCAGGACATGTTGGGGAAATAGGATGAATCAACACAGGAAGTGTTTACAATAACGATACCTCGAGTAAACATAAATCATGACACAGATGATTTGGATATTTTAACAGTGATGTCCTGCTGTGTAGCAGTTCTATTAGAAACAAAGCAATGTCAACACATTTCCCTTTATACATTTATTCCTAAACATCTTCAACCAACAACAAAAAATCTTGCACTTTGCAATCGATTACATTCCTACAACATGAAACCAACTCCACGGAGTGAAGAGAAAAGCTCCATGAAACAATGAGTTCAAAGTAGAACTGGCTTGTTCCACTCCAGATAGTGACTCTCAGTACAATTTCACAGTAAGAGATACTCCCAGAAATACATGGACAACGGGGCAGCTGTTGCACTCCGGTTAGTGATCCCAACTCAGTGAAATTCTACAGTGTATACGCCCAGTACGGACTGAAAAGTGGGATCTGGTGTTCCACCCCGGTTAGGGCTGACACTGAGTCAATTCTATAAAGACAGATACTCCTCGCTTTTAGATTTTCCTGCACTGAGGTCTGATTCAACAATACACTATGTTCCACTAAATTAAATAACCTGATAATTCAGTGAACTGTGGGTTAGAAACAGACGTTTCTTTTCAATTAAGGAAATGGAAAAACAGCACAATGATAATTCAGGACATTTGACTTATCGAAATTATATCATTGATCAGGTTTGTGTATAACAGAGACCACTAGACCAATATAGAACGTTATCAGTTACAGAACCAAACCAGAGACCTACTCACACACAGACTTACACAACCACAATGGTTATAGTCACTTACCAGGAACACCAATAACAGCAAGTATCATGTAGTATACTTTCCTGACACTGTGAAATGTTTCAAGCATTTTCTGTGTGAAGTGATCTGCCCCTTCGTGCTGCAGGCAATCTCTCTGAATGAAACTTGGAGGTGATACATTTGCAAAGCCTCTAATTTATACCCCATGGAATCTCCATGGGGATATTGAGTTTGCAACATGGTTCAGATTGTTTTGTTTTAAATTTGAACAAACAGATTATGACATCGGGTTGAGTCCCTGATGTGGTAGAATACATTTATCTCCGAAATTGAATTGAAAAATCCAAAACACTGGACAATTGTGATCACATGAATTAACTAATGAAAATTAGAAACTATATTCTCCCAGCGATTGAGATAGTTCATTCGGACACTTTCAGGCCCATATTTAGATCTCATGTTCTTTCTGTGATGTCCGTCTCTCAGCTCTGACCATTGGAAATGTCAGAGTGTCTCGCTCAGGACTACTCTACTGCCCTCTAGAATATGGCTGGCCTCTCGAACAGTGGCCATTCACTTAAGTGATTAAAGTGTGTTATTTATGATTGTGAACAACGAAATTCAACAAATAAAGCATCTGAAATGATTTCAATACCTCACACAGATACAGTATCTCAAAATAATACAGCATCTGTACCTAATATAACATTTGAAGTCAAAAGAACACCTCTAGTAATACATATCCTCCCATAGATTCAGCCCAATCAACCTACAGAGACCGTCAAAAATATACAACCTTTTTAATTGATGCAACCACTCCAAACGATACAGGCCCTCTAACAGATCCGCACGCTCCAAACAACTAAAATCAGTCCAAACGATATGGACCCCCTCAGCTTCTTTCAACTGATCTAGACGCTCCAAGTAACACAGCCCCTACAACCAATACAGTCCTTCCAACCAATATATCCCTCCATTCGATACGGACCCTGCAACTGTTACCGTCCCTCCAATCAATACAGAAACAGCAAAAGACACATCCCCTCCAACTAATAGAGCCCCTCCAGCTGGTGCAATGCCTCAAATTGGCACAGCCCCTCCAACTGATACAGGCCCTCAAATTATTGTATCCTCTGCAACTGGTATGGTCCATCAAAGGGCTATGGCATCTCCAACTGAAACAGCTGCTCAAACAGATACAGCTCCTCCAACCTAATCAGCCCCTGCCAGAAAACAGAACCTACAACTGTTTTTTTTATTCATTCATGGGATGTGGGCATCGCTGGCCAGGCCAGCATTTATTGCCCATCCCTAATTGCCCTTGAGAAGGTGGTGGTGAGCTTCCTTCTTGAACCGCTGCAGTCCATTTGGGTTAGGTATACCAACAGTGCTGTTAGGAAGGGAGTTCCAGGATTTTGACCCAGCGACAGTGAAGGAACGGCGATATAGTTCCAAGTCAGGATGGTGTGTGTCTTGGAGGGGAACCTACAGGTGGTGGTGTTCCCATGCATTTGCTGCCCTTGTCCTTCTAGTTGGTAGAGTTCGCGGGTTTGGAAGATGCTGTCTAAGGAGCCTTGGTGCATTGCTGCAGTGCATCTTGTAGATGGTACACACTGCTGCCACTGTGTTTCGGAGGTGGGGGAGTGAATGTTTGTCGATGGGGTTCCAAACAAGCGGGCTGCTTTGTCCTGGATGGTGTCGAGCTTCTTGAGTGTTGCTGGAACTGCACCATCCAGGCAAGTGGAGAATATTCCATCACACTCCTGAATTGTGCCTTGTAGATGGTGGACAGGCTTTGGGGAGTCAGGAGGTGAGTAACTCGCCTCAGGATTCCGAGCTTCTGAGCTGCTCTTGCAGCCACGGTATTTATATGGCGATTCCTGTTAAGTTTCTGGTCAATGGTAGCCCCTAGGATATTCATAGTGGGGGATTCAGCGATGGTAATGCCATTGAATGTCAAGGGGAGATGGTTCGATTCTCTCTTGATGGAGATGGTCATTGCCTGGCACTTGTGTGGCGCGAATGTTACTTGCCACTTATCAGCCCAAGCCTGGATATGGTCCAGGTCTTGCTGCATTTCTGCATGGACTACTTCAGTATCAGGTGCAGCTCCTTCAACTGACTCAGCCCCTCCAACAAAAACAGACCTCTAACTAACACAGCTCCTTAAAACGGTACAGCTCCTCCAACTGATGCAGCTCATCCAACTGATACAGACCCTCCAAAAGACAGAGTCTTTTCAATTGATGCAGAGCTCCAACTGATACAGTCCCTACAACCAATAAGACTGCTCAACCAATACAGCCCTTATCACAGAAGCAGGCGCTCCAACTGATACAACCTTGCTGACCAGTGCGGATCCTCCTACCGACAAAAGTCCTCCAACGGATGCAGCTCCTAGAGCCAATACTGGAGTGTTCTGTGTATCAGTTCAGAGGGTCAGAAGTGAGACTGAATACAAAATGCCAATTATAAAAGCAGCAGAAAGTTTGCGATAGTGAGGCAGAAAACATTGAAAATACCGTGGACAAAGACTAGAACATGGCACACACATTCACTAAACAGAATGGCAGTATTTACAAGATGATTTAATGAATTAATGAGTTCAATACTAATTAAAAATATCTCCTGAAAATATTTGCATATTATCATGTCTAAATGATTTGATTAAGATGATAACCTATACCACACAGCAAAGTTCAAAATCGTGAAAGGCTTGAGTCAATCGATGAACAGGAGAACAACGCTCCTTCCAGTGGAAAGGGTAATGTGACTTACAGAATCGTAGAATGGTTCCAACAATGAAGGAGGCCATTCCCCCCTTTGTGTCCATGCAGGCTCTCTGTAACATCAACTCACTTAGTCCCACATTACTACCTTCTGCCTGAAACTCTGAACATTTTCTCTTCAGATAATTATCCAATTCTCTTTTGAAGGCCTCAGTTGCATCTGCCTGCACCACACTTTCAGGCAGTGCATACCAGTGGGATCGGGTCATAGAGTCATGGAGTTATACAGCACAGAAACAGGCCCTTCGGCCCATCGTGTACGTGCCGACCATCAAACACCGATTTATTGAAATCTCATTTTCCAGCACTTGGCCCGTAGCCTTGTATGCTATGACGTTTCAAGCGCTCATCTAAATACTGTTTAAATGTTGTGAGGGTTCCTGCCTTTACCACCCCTTCAGGCAGTGTGTTACAGATTCCAACCACCCTCTGGGTGAAAAAATCCCCTAGCCATCTCCTGCCCCTTACCTTAAATCTATGCCCCCTGGTTATTGACACCTCCGCTACGGGAAAAAGTTTCTTCCTATCTACCCTATCTATGCCCCTCATAATTTTGTATACCTCTATCAGGTCTCGCCTCAGCCTTCTCTGCTCTAAGGAAAACAACCCTAGTCTATCCAGTCTCTCTTCATAGCTGAAATGCTCCAGCCCAGGCTACAACATGGTGAATCTCCTCTGCACTCTCTCCAGTGCAATCAGATCCTTCCTATAGTGTGACGACAAGAACTGTACACAGAACTCCAGCTGTGGCCTAACCAGCGTTTTATACAGCTCCATCATAACGTCCCTGCTCTTATATTCTATGCCTTGGCTAATAAAGGAAAGCATCCCTGATGCATTCCTAACCACCTTATCTACCTGTGCTGTTCCCTTCAGTGATCTATGGGAAAGTACTCCAAGGTCCCTCTGACCCTTTGTACTTCCTAGGTTCCTACAATCCATTGTGTATTCTCTTGCCTTGTTCGTCCTCTCAAAATGCATCACCTAACACTTCTCAGGACTAAATTTCATTTGCCACTGTTCTGCCCATCTTTCCAGACCATCTATATCGTCCTGCAATCTAAGGATTTCCTCCTCACTATTTACAACACCACCCATTCTGGTGTCATCTGCGAACTTACTGATCATACCTCCTATATTCACGTCCAAATCATTAATGCACACTACAGACAGCAAGGGTCCAAGTACAGATCCCTGCGATACACCACTGGTCACTGGCTTCCAATTGCAAAAACAACCCTCGACCATCACCCTCTGCCTCCTGCCACTAAGCCAATTTTGGATCCAATTTACCGAATTGCCCTAGATCCCATGGGCTCTTACCTTCTTAACCAATCTCCCATGCGGGACCTCATCAAAAGCCTTACTGAAGTCCATGTAGACTACGTCAACTGCCTTACCCTCAACTACACATCTAGTCACCTCCTCATAAAATTCGATCAAGTTTGTCAGACACGATCTTCCCCTGACAAAGCCTTGCTAACTATTCTTGATTAATTCCTACCTCTCCAAGTGGAGATCAATCCTGTCATTCAGAATTTTTTCCAATAATTTCCCTACGACTGGTGTTAGACTCATCACTCTGTAATTACCTCATTTAACCTTTCTACCCTTCTTGAATAATGGTATCACATTCGCTGTCCTCCAGTCCTCTGTCATCTTTCCTGTGGCCAGACAGGATTTGAAAATTTGTGTCAGAGCCTCTTTTATCTCCTACCTTGCCTCAGTTAACAACTTGGGATACATCTCATTTGGGCCTGGAGATTTATCCACTTCTAAGCCCGATAAAACAGCTAATACCTCCTCCCTTTCAATGCTAATTTTTTCGAGTATATCACAATTCCCCTCCCTGATCTACATCTACATCGTCCTTCTCCATATTGAACACAGAGGAAAAGTAATCATTTAAAATCTCGCCGACATCCTTCGGCTCCACACACAGATTGCCACTTTGGTCCCTAATGGGCCCTACTCTTTCCCTGGTTATCCTCTTGCCCTTAATATACTTATAAAATGCCTTGGGATTTTCCTTTATCTTGCCCACTAGTGTTTTTTTCATGTCCCCTCTATGCTCTCCTAATTACTTTTTAAAGTAACCCCCTACACTTTATATACTCCTCTAGGGCCTCTGCTGTTTTCAGCCCCCTGAATCTGCCACAAGCCTCCTTTTTTTCCCTTATCCAATCCTGTATATCCATTGACATCCAGGGTTCCCTGGACTTGTTGGTCCTACCCTTCACCTTTACGGGGACATGTTGGTTCTGAACTCTCACTGTTTCCTTTTTGAATGACTTTCACTGGTCTGATGTAGACTTTCCTACAAGTAGCTGCTCCCAGTCCACTTTGCCAGATCCTGTTTTATCATATTGAAATCGGCCTTCCCCCAATTCAGTACCTTTATTTCTGGTCCATCTTTGCCCTTTTCCATAACTACCTTAAATCTTACGGAGTTATGGTCACTATCCCCGAAATGTTCCCCCATTGACACTTCTACCACTTGTCCGGCTTCATTCCCTCAGATTAGGTCGAGTACTGCCCCTCCTCTTGTAGAACCTTCTACATACTGGCTCAAAAATCTCTTCCATGCATTTTAAGAATTCCACCCCTTTTACACTAAGACTAGCCCAGTTAAAAGTTGAAATCCCCTACTATTATTACCCCATTATTTTACACCTCTCTGAGATTTGCCTACATATCTGCTGCTTTATCTCTCTCTGACTATTTGGAGGCCTGTAGCAAACTCCCGGCCAAGTGATTGCCCCCTTTTTGTTTTTACGTTCTACCCATATGGCCTCATTTGAGGAACCATCTAAGATATCATCCCTCCTTACAACAGTAATTGACTCCTTGATAAAAAGTGCAATGCCACCTCCTCTTTTATACCCGTGCCTCCCCCATCCCGCGTCACGCCTTAAGATTCTATATCCTGGAATATTGAGTTGCAGGTCCTGCCCCTCCCTCAACTATGTCTCTGTGATAACAATAATATCATACTCTCATGTGTTAATCAACGCCCTCAATTCATCTGCCTTACATGTAAGATTGCTTGCATTAAAATAAATGCTATCCAGCCTTGCATTATTCACTTGTGCCTTTAACAGGTCTATATTTGCTCTGCCTGCCAGACTTGCTTAATTTCTCTTCCATATTTGGCTGTGCATCGCCCCCTATTGTACCTCCACTCTGTATCCGATCCCCCTGCCAAATTAGTTTAACCCCCCGCCACCCCACCCCCCACTAACAGCACTAGCAAACCTCCCAGCAGGGATGCTGTTCTGGTTCAGGTGCAAACTTTCCAACTTGTGCAGGTCCCATCATCACCAGAACTAGACTAAGCGATCCAGGAAACTAAAGCTCTCCCTCCTGCACCATGTTGTCAGCCACGCGTTCATCTGTTCTATCCTTCTATTCCTATACTCACCAGCATGTGGCACCCAGAGTAATCCAGAGATTCCAACCATTGAGGCCCTGCTCTTTAGTCTGCTACCTAGCTCCCTAAATTCTTGTTGGAACTCCTCATCCCTCTTTCTACCTATGTCGTTGTTACCAATATGAATCACGACCTCTGACTGTTCACCCTCCCCTTCCAGAATGTCCTGCAGCTGTTCCATGACATCCTTGACCCAAGCCTATCTGTACCCCTTACAATAGAATACCCTATCGCAATAGCTCTCCCACTCTTTTTCCTCCCCTCCTGTGAAGCTGAGCCACCCATGGTGCCATGGACTTGGCTCTTGCTACATTTCCCTGAGAAGCTGTCTCCCCCAACTGTACTCAAAGTGGAACATCTGTTAGAGAGGGAGATGGACCCAGGGGCTTCCTAACCTATCTGCCTTGTTCTTCTACTCTGCCTGTTGGTCGCCCATTCCCTTTCTGCCTGAGCAGTCTTCACCACCTCCCTGTATGTGGTATCCACGGTTATTTCTGCCTCGCGCATGCACCGCAGTGTCCCCAGCCACCACTGCAGATCCAAAACGTGGATTCCGAGTAGCTGCAGCTGGAGACACTTCCTGGACACGTGTTCGCCCTGGGCACTGGAAGTGTCCCTGGCTTCCAAAATTGCACAGCAGGAGCACTCCACGTTGCCGAGCTGCCTTGCCATGACTTACCCTTAGTTTATTCAAAACAAATTGAGATTATTTACACTACAGACCTTGATTCCTTAAAAACCCCTACTTACTATTTATATAAAGTACTAATTACTAGTAATTATTAATAAATTATACTAATTAAAAACAAAAAACACTCTTTAGTAGTACTAACCTTTTTACTTTCGAAAAAGAAGAACTTTCTCCCCCCTGATTTTTTAAGCTACTTACAGGCACCATGAGCCGTTACCTACCCAGCCAATCAGCTTACAGATTTCCCGTGATGTCACTGTAAGTCTTTTTTTCCTGCTCCTTTGAAACTCAGTGCGCGCTGGAACAGAGAGAGAGCCGGTCGACTGCCGCTGTCGCTCCGGTCCAAGTTAAGTGAAGGCCTCGACTCCTCGGGTCATGTCTCGACACTGTCTCTATTGCCTTAGCTGGTAAGAGTTTTAGCAACCTAATATTGTTAACTGTGTTTTGTTTGTTCTAAATACAACTATTTAATTACCTCAATGGTTTTGGCACTTTCTCCTTTTAAATGTCGAATAAAAGATACGCCTCTGCAATAGTTCTCCGAATTGGTGGAAAACTTGCTGGGGAGAAATACTGACTTATTCCACCAGATGGCGGCACACGTCCAGGAAAAACCCGGCAGCATCTGTCTGGAACCGCTGATCTCTGCCACTATTATACGGAGAGTCGCCCATTCACTGCTGAGGTAAGGTTCCAGCTTCGCCCACTGGCAGGGCTGGGACTTGTTTATCAGCATCTGAAAGGTGTCAAATCTTATTGTGCTCCTAGAACTCACACGGATTAAATTGAGGAGTGCATCTATCCTCTGGTAAATGGATTTTCCAGCATCTGTCGCACTCGATGGTCCCGAAGGAGAAGAATTTGAGTTTGGTCACTTCTACAAATCTAATTCTATCTGCAATTATGACACTTCCTTTACAAGCTGATTTAAGATGATTTGATGAGAAGTGTAAAATCCATTCGCACGATAAAAAGTATCTTTTGCCTAGTTTAATTTCACGAGTGGATCAGTCTCAGTTATTAATGCACTCCGGTATATCACTGTTTATTTTACAAAATCCAATTATTTCTGAACTAAACGATGCTGCTCTTTGTATTGGACTAGGCCCTGTCCCATTACTACTGCACGAGGCCCCCTGTCTGTTCATGCTAATTAGGTTCTTTCTTTGCTATTGCAGCACTCATCTCCGTTTCTGTTTATGGTACAGTCGACGATGTCTCTCTTTGTATTTGACTGAACCCTGTTTCATTTATTATTGCATTTGACCAACTCTTTTTTTATATATGTATTACACTAGGTTGATAGGCAAATTGGCCATTTGCAATTGCTCCTAGTATTGGTAGGTGGTAGGGAAATATAGGGACAGGTGGGGATATGGAATTAGTGTACGGTTAGTTATAAATGGATGGTTGATGGTCGGCACAGACTCGGTGGGCCGAAGGGCCTGTTTCAGTGCTGTATCTCTAAACTAGGCTCTGACTCAGTTATTACTGCACTAGACCATGTCTCCGTTAATATTACACTGGGCCCTGCCTCACCTATTCCTGCACTATAACATATCTCTGTTTGTATTACGCTAGGCCCTGTCTCAGTTTTTACAGTATTAGACCATATCTCTGTTTATATTACGCTAGGCCCTGCCTCAGTTATTACTGCATTAGACCATATCTCTGTTGATATTATGCGAGGCCCTGTCTCAGTTATTACTGCATTAGACCATATCTCTGTTTGTATTGCGCTAGGCCCTGTCTCAGTTATTTCTGCATTAGACCATATCTCTATTTATATTACACTAGGCCCTGCCTCAGTTATTACTGCATTAGACCATATCTCTATTTATATTACACTAGGCCCTGCCTCAGTTATTACTACATTATACCATATCTCTGTTTGTATTGCGCTAGGCCCTGTCTCAGTTATTTCTGCATTAGACCATATCTCTATTTATATTACGCTAGGCCCTGCCTCAGTTATTACTGCATTAGACCATATCTCTGTTTATATTGCGCTAGGTTCTGTCTCAGTTATTACTGCATTAGACCATATTTCTATTTATATTACGCTAGGCCCTGCCTCAGTTATTACTGCATTAGACCATATCTCTGTTTATATTACGCTAGGTTCTGTCTCACTTATTACTGCATTAGACCATATCTCTGTTTGTATTGCGCTAGGTTCTGTCTCAGGTATTACTGCAATTAGACCATATCTCAGTTTGCATTACGCTAGGCCTAGTCTCACTTATTACTGCATTAGAATATGTGTCTGTTTATGTTAGACTAAGGACTGCTTTTGTTATTGCTAGACATCCCGCTACGAATAAAGCACTAGACCATTTCACGTTTATAACATTCTAGGCTCCATCTCAACTATTACTTCATTAGACAACGTCTTTATTTATATTCTGGCGACGTACAGTACATTTTCAATCCCTGTGCAGTGAGACAAGGAGTTTAAAGGGACAGAGACATTTATCGACCTGACTTCAGATCAGTGGCTCTGACTTGTCCTAATATTGCAAAGGCTTGGAACTCAATCTACGCTCTGCCCCGTCCAGTTTTAGACCAAGTAACAGCTTTCCGTGTCTTCGACCCCGCCGCCCAATTGTAGAGGATTTCAAGGGGAGTTCGCTGCGTTGACGCTGGTGATGGGGCGGTGAAACCTTCTACCATGTGCCAGTATGCCCGAGCGGTTTGTTTCTGAGCCTGTGTGCGGCTGGAATGTCACTTTTTGAACTGTTCCCTGGCGATCAACATTTAATTTTTGAGTACAACTTGTCCCTCAGCTGATTCACCGAGGGAACTTGCATTCACCTGCCCAGGGATCAGGTCACCCTTTCATTCAATCACTTGTATTGTTCTATTCCATAGGAAGAAACTGTTTTATTTTGACCTGCAATTTTTTTTGTTGCCTATCAGCTTTTTTCAAACTCTATTTTAAATGATTTCCCCAAAACATTCTGCTCGTTTCTCCCCATCCTTCCCATTCCTTATATAGTTCCTACATTTCCACACATTGCCATTTCCCCTTGTGACACTGTACAATCTGTACTCTGTATGTGTGTCACTGAACTTCCATCGGCGTCAGTTTCTTCTCTCTGTGTCCCTGTGAGTCACTCTACCTCAGTCAGGCTGTGTTTAGTCCTCCCATTGTCCATTTGGATTGCACAGCACAGTGCCAATCCTCTTACCACATTTGTCAACGTCGGGGGATGAGACAGCACTGTTCACTTTCTGTGACTTTGTATGCACACAGCTGAATACAACTCCCTCTGTTGGTGTCTCTCTGTATCACTGTACTCAGTCTCATCTTTATCTCTCTCCCTCTGCCGATACCTCTTAAAATCATTGTACTAATGTTCACCTTTATTTAATATATCACAACGGAAATACCGTGATAGCCGCAGCCCTTAATTGTAACTTTTTAAACTTGTTTGTTCAGCAGCTTTCTGATAGTATTTCTCTCTTCATTGACTCCACTGTTGCAAAATAAGTTTAACTAACATTGTGCATAGCAGTCTACTAGGCTTTGCTTTTAAGTTAGTGGTTGGATGGAAGTATGACAACTGCACATCCTGTCTGAGCCTTGTCCCCACTATAAAGGTGAGTGCTGCTGCTTACTTCGTGGTCAGAGCCCCTTTAAGCAGAACATGAAGATGGAGATCCGAATAACTTTAATTATCTTCCATCTAACAACAATCTTCTCAGGTGAGCTACACTGTAGTTTCTCCCACATTAACTTTCAGGCCATCTCTGTACACTTCTTTATACAATTGGACTTCGACGAAAGATCCTTTAGTCATTTTACTCGTGGTTGACCAAATTTAAGTGTTGGATTTAAAAAATATATAAGTTTGGGCGGCACAGTGGCGCAGTGGTTAGCACCGCAGCCTCACAGCTCCAGCGACCCGGGTTCAATTATGGGTACTGCCTGTGTGGAGTTTGCAAGTTCGCCCTATGTCTGCGTGGGTTTCCTCCGGGTGCTCCGGTTTCCTCCCACAGCCAAAAGACTTGCAGGTTGATAGGTAAATTGGCCATTATAAATTGCCCCTAGTATAGGTAGGTGGTAGTGGAATATAGGGATAGGTGAGGATGTGGTAGGAATATGGGATTAGTGTAGGATTAGTATACACTAATGGTCGGTTAAAGATCGGCACAGACTCGGTGGGCCGAAGGGCCTGTTTCAGTGCTGTATCTCTAAATCTAAAAAATCTAAATCTAAATCATTACTAGCTTTAGGAGTGGGAAATGAAATCTCTGGATCATAAGTATAAGATAGTGACTAATAAATCCATTATGGAATTTAGTCAAAACCTCTTTGCTCAGATAATGGAACTCCCTATCACAAGGAGTTATTGAGGAAAATAGCCTTGAAGAGGAGTGAAAGAAATAGAAGGATAATGTGATCGGGTGAAAAAATAGTTTGTGAGGGTAAACACCAGTATTGCCTTGCTGGGGCATATGACTCGTCCCTGTGCTGTCAAATTCAATGTGATCCCAACTACATAAATGCATGAACGGTTAACAATTCCCATTCTTTGGCCCATGCATTTGATTACATGTTGCAGATGTCCTGGCCAAAGATGAGATCTCCCAGTCTCCTCCGACATTGGTTGCTGTGGAAGGGTCCTCCATTACAATGAACTGCAGCACCAATATCCTGCTCAGCTACACTCAGTGGTACCGGTATTATCCCGGACGGCATCTGCAACTGGTCGCGACTGCACTGGACAGCACTGTAAAAGCAGGAAAGACTTGGGCTACTCTTCATGGAGCCCAGAAGTACAGCGCTCTGACCATTAGAGACATTGCTGCATCAGATGTTGGCATCTACTTGTGTGCGGTGATCGCACTGTGTTACAGCCCAGTGGGGAGCCACTACAAAAATGCAGACAGTCAAAGGCAATACCGACTGCCTACCCATCTCAACTCCAGCAATATCAGAACCACAGCATGTCCTGTCTGAAAAACACACGAACGGTGAACGGGTTGCTGTGTGCAGGCACAGTGTACAGATATTGATGCAATTAATTACCGTGACCATACCCATAGCGACTAGAGCAAATCCTCTTTCTATATACAGTGACCAATATCCTCTTAACATGAGGACATTAATGAAGGATAGTTTGCCTATTAGCTTCTCAATTTCCCATTTCATTCCCTTATCTTGTATTTTCTGTTGTATTAACAATATTGAAATAGATGTCCAATTAGCATCCCTCCCTGCTCTTTGGCCAAATTCCTTCCAAAATTTCCAATATAAAAAATATATCCTGATCCCTTTGAAAGTTATCATTTAGCTTGCTTCCACCATCATTTCTGGCAGTGCATTCCAAACCATAACTGCAGGATGGCTTAGAAAATATTCTGTTGGGTCCGTCCTCTTATTGTTTTGCCAATGATCTGAGGTGTGTGTCCTCTGGTGACCAGAGCTTCTGACAATTGAAAACGCTTCTCCCGATTTACTCTACAATCAAAACCCGTCATATCCGTGTGTTTGGATAATGCCATTAAAGGCACAACTCTCAAACGAGTGTTTCACCTCGTGGGCAAATTTAGAACGGGAGGCACAGCTTCAGAATAAGGGTTCCCCCATTTAAGACGACGATGAGGAGAAACCTCTTCTATCAATGGCTCGTGAATCTTGGGAACTCTTACGCCAGAGAGCAGTAGAGCTTGAGCCATTGGATGCAGTCAGCACTAGGATAGATTATTAAACTATAGGTAAGTCAAGCGTTATGGAGAAAAGGCAGGAAACTGGAGATAAACGAAGATCTGATCAGCCTCGGACATTTTGAATTGTGGAGCAGGCTCGATGGGCTCTATGGCCTACTCCTGATACTATTTTTGATGTTAAACATCCAGTGCCTTCACCACCGGTCCAGCGTGGCTGAAGTGTTTACTATTTCCAGGATACACTGCGACATCTCGCCAAGTCTTCTTTACCAGCACCTCCCAATCCCGCGTCCTCTCCTACCTAGAAGAGCAAAGGCGGCAGACACATGGGAACATAACCATTTCCAACTGCTCCTCCAGGTCACACGCCATCCCAACTTGGAGATGTATTGCCATTGCTTCACTGCTGTTGGGTCAAAATCCTGGAACTTCCTTCTGAACGATACTGCAGGAATACCTTGACCACACTGGACTGCAGTGGTTCAAGACCCTTATCGAAGGGAAATAGCAATGGGAAATAAATACCAGACTTGCCCACATCCCCATAAACAATTAAGAAAATGCTAACAAACGATGGTAATCTTAGTGATTGTCTCCCTGCCTGTTGGTGTTTATGATTCATGGTATCTGCACTTTATCTCATGTTTTTTTTTTCTATTCTGTCCTTTAGCTCCAGAATTGATCACTCACCAACCAAAGACAGAGGTGACCGTTCAGGAGGGAGACATCGCGACTATCACCTGTTCCTATACAGAGGTGGCTAGCGCTTGCTTGTACTGGTACCGGGACGGTCTGTCCGTGGCCCCGGAGTATATTCTCATTCGCTGTACTGACGGGTTCAGTGACAGCGCCAAATTTGCCAGACGCCGCTTCATCTCATCTCTGGCCAAAACATACAGAGCCATCAGTTTAACGGTTTCAGAGGTGACAGCTGGGGATTCCAGGAAATACTTCTGTGTCTTAACACCGCACAGTGGTGTATGTAGGTCAAGAGCCTATACTTAAACTGCAGGTGTTCTAGCACGGGAGAGACTGTGACAGTGAACTCTCGCTATCATAGTGCTTCATTACCCAATATCAGTGCGTAGTCCGAAGGAGAAGTGCAGCATAGATAGATAGATAGATAGATAGATAGATAGATAGATAGATAGTTAGAACAAGAGATAGATTAGCAAACAAATAGATACATGAAAAATAGACAAACTGACAGATATTGGACACACAAACCAGCAAGCAGTTTGGTAGACACATAGATACATAGATCGACAGTTCAACAGATAGATTGAAAATCAGATATATGATAAATGTTCAGACAGGCAAATGATGTTCACACAGACAGACAGCCAGACTCATCGACTGAAAAATAAATTGACAGAGATATATAAATATGCAGCGACCATAGTATAATCAGATTTTAGCAAAAAAATAGCAAAAAGTGTGTGACCATGGAGCCTCCTGGTGGTGACTCTGGAAACGTTACACTGTTCGGATAATGGACAAAGTAAGTTCATCTATGCGGCAGTATCCCAGCGGTCTTCTACTGAGAGACGTGTTCCAAATAAATCAACTGTGTAAATAGGAGTAAGGAAAATGTGACTCAGTTGAAAGGAAAAAGTACTTCACTTTATTGCTGAATCATTTTCGTTACGGCTTTCTCTTGCCGTTGAACTTTGCATCTCGCTCTCGCTTTTCTCAGTTTTGTTTTCATTTTTCTTTCCTTATTTCCTTATTTGCTGTCCTCTATACGATTCAGTAAATTATTTTCTCTTTCTCGCTCTCATTTTTCTTTTCACACTCTCTGTTCTCTCTGTTTCCAAATCGCTGTATTTCTTGTTTTCGTTACCTCTCTTCTCTATGTGCTATTTTTGAGGCCCTTCCCTGTGAGTTATAAGGAAAGATTGGATAGGCTGAGTCTGTTTTCCCTGGAGCAAAGGAGGCTAAGAGGGGACATGATAGAGGTATATAAAATTATGAGAGGCATAGATAGGGTAGATAGCCAGAGTCTGTTTCCCATGGCAAGGATGATTAAAACTAGAGGGCATAGATTTAAGGTGAGAGGGAGGAGGTTTAAAGGGGATCAAAGGGACAAATTTTTCACACAAAGAATAGTGGGTATCTGGAATGAGCTGCCTGAGGAGGTGGTGGAGGCAGGAACAGTTGCAACATTTAAGAGGCATCTGGGCAGGTACTTGAATAAGCAAGGCATAGAGGGATATGGAATTAATACAGGCAGGTGGGATTAGTATAGATAGGCATTATGGGCGGCATGGACGCAGTGGGCCGAAGGGCCTGTTTCTATGCTGTAGGACTCTATGACTCTATGAGCGGATCTCCCACTCGATGCAGATTTCTGTACGGACTCTCCATCTGTTCGTTACACTGTGGCCCTGATTGCGCAGAGTTAGGTGGCTGTGCCTGTCACTCGGGCGTCTCTCACAGTCAGGGCACTGAGTTGGTTCCTTCCCCCAATTGAAGCAGTGATCCTCCCGTGTTCATCGGTCCCGCGTGTGGCCATCACCAGATGCTGGAGGGGCTGATTCGGGAGCTGTCTGTACCAGTGCAGGACGCTGAACGGAACGGTAATGCTACAGTTCATGGAGACGATTCCAGCTTCAGTAACAATCTCCCGCCGAGGCAACTGCATCACCTCATCTTCACCCGTCACCTCTGTGCCGATCAGGGTGCAAAACAGCAAGGAAACGCTGTATATCCGGAGCATTATCGCAGCAGAAAGAATTGTACAGGGAAGTCGGGTAAGACTCAGGGTTTTCTATTCAGCAGAATTAGCAAGGTGCCAAACTCCCGCTTCAGATCCAGATCAGAGGCTTCATCCTGTCGAAGTAACGAAATAGGCTGATTCTTGGGATAAACCCACCCAGGGCAGCTCACACTCAGTGTTTCCAACTGACACCAGCTCACACTGTCTCTGAGCTCACACTGTATCTGAGCTCATACTGTTGCTGAGCTCACATTGACATTGAACTCTCACTCTCTCTGAGCTCACAGTGAATCTGAGCTCACTCTGTCTCTGAGCTCATACGGTCTTTGAACTGAAGGACAGGATAAGCTGCCACTTAAAAATGCGCGGACTGATGAGTGATGGTCAGCATAGGTTTTTTCAGGGAAGGTCATGTCTTACTAACTTAATTGAATTCTTTGAGGCAGTAACAAGGAAGATTGATGAAGGTAGTGCAGTGGATGTGGTATACATGGATGTTAGTAAGGCAAGGTCCCACATGGCAGACTAGTCAGCAAAATAAAAGCCCATGGGATATAGGGTTATGGCAGGTTGGATCTAAAATTGGCTCAGCGATAAGAAACAAAGGGTAGTAGTCGACGGATGTTGTTGTCAATGGAAAGCTGCTTCCAGTGGCGTTTCACTGGGCTCAGTGTTGGGCCTCTTGCTGTTTGTGGTATATATTATTAATTTGGGCTAAAATGTGGGAGGCATGATTGGGAAATTTGCTAATGGCACAACATTTGGTCGTTTACTTGATAGTGAAGAGGATAGCTGTAGACTCCAGAATGATATTGATGGTTTGGTTGAGTGGGCGGAAAAGTGACATATGGAATTCAATCTGGAGAAATGTGAGGTGATGCACTTGGGGAGGGCAAATAAAGCGAGGGAATACAAAATAAATGGGAGGATATTGAGCGGAGTAGAAGAAGTGAGACACCTTGGAGTGCATTTCCACAGGTCCCTGAAAGTGGCAGGACAGGTAGATAAAGTTCTGAAGAAGACATATGGAATGCTTTCATTTATTGGCTGAAGTATAGAATACAAAAGCAGGGATGTAATGTTGGAACTGTATAAAACATTGGTTCGGTCACAGATGGAGTATTGCGTACAGTTCCGTTCGCGACATTACAGAAAGGACATAGTTGCTGTGGAGAGAGTGCTGAGGACATTTGCAAGAATGTTGCCAGGGCTTGAATGTTGCAGCGATGAGAAAAGATTGGATATGTTAGGGTTGTTTTCCTGAGAACAGAGGAGGCTGAGGGTGACCTAATTGTGGTGTACAAAATTTTGAGGGGCCTAACTAAGGTATACATGAAGGACCTATTTCCCCTAGCAGAGAGGTCAATTTCCAGGAGGCACAGATTTAAGGTGGTTGGTAGAAGGATTAAGAGGGGACATGAGAGCTGACGTGGGTTGGGTTAGAGTGCCAAAGTAGGAGTTTTGTGAATGAGGGAGTTCAGTGAGGAGGGAGCGAGGAGCTCCTTTCATTTCCTACCTGGCCTCAAAGAGTGTGAGGGGAGCTGAGAGTTTCCACAGAGCACAGCTGACTGGTGAGTAAGTCCTGGTGGGTATTTTTCAAGCTGGATTGAATTGTAAGTCATTGTTTTAGCAGGACTTAGTTGATTTATTTTTTACTATAATAGTCTTCTAAAGTTTTAAATTTAAAGGGTTTAGTCATGGCAGGAGAGCTTAACGCCGTGGTTTGCTCCTCTTGATGCATGTGGGAATCTGGGAACATTTCCAATCCCCGGGACCAGCATGTGTGCAGGAAGTGTGTCCAGCTGCAGCTCCTGGAAGCTCGGGTTTCAGAGCTGGAACGGCGGCTGGAAACAGTGTGGAGCATCCGCGAGTTTGAGAACATCGTGGATGGCACGTATAGAGAGGTGGTCACACCGCAGCAGAAGGGACTTGAGGAAGGAAGGGAATGGGTGACCACCAGGCAGTCCAAGAAAATCAGGCAGGTAGTTCAGGAGTCCCCAGATGTCCCGCTTGCAAATTGGTATTCCATTTTGGAGGCTGATGAGGCTGGTTCCTCCCAGGAGTGAACAGAGCCAAGCTTCGGGCACCACAAGCAGCCTGTCTGCACAGGAAGGGGAAAGAGAGGAAGAACAATAGTAATAGGGGATTCTATAGTCAGGGGAACAGATAGGCGCTACTGTGGCCGTCAACGTGACTCCAGGATGGTGTGTTGCCTCCCTGGTGCCAGGGTCCGGGATGTCACTGCACGGCTGCAGGGCATCCTGAAGGGGGAGGGTGATAAGGCGGAGGTCAGGGTACATGTTGGTATCAATGACATAGGTAGAAAGAGGGATGAGGTCTTGCATCAAGAATTCAGGGAGTTATGCATCAGACTAAAAAGCAGCAACTCTCGGGTTGTAATCTCTGGATTACTCCCAGTGCCACGTGCTAGCGTGTATAGAAATAGGAGAATGAATGCGTGGCTTAAGAATTGGTGCAGGAGGGAGGGTTTTAGATTCCTGGACCACTGGGACCATTTCTGGGGAAGGTGGGATCTGTACAAGAGGGACGGTCTTCATCTGAACCAGAGGGGGACTAACATCCTTGCTGGTGGGTTTGCTAGTGCTCTTGGGAGGAGTTTAAACTAATTTGGCAGGGGGAGGGGAACAGACTCCTAGCAGTATAGGGACACAGCTAAACACAGGAAAGCAAACAAGTCAGAGGGAATACAGCGGAAGTAAGTTTCAAGGGAGTATGACCAGGATCGATGGCCTCTACTTTAATGCCAGGAGTACTACAGGTAAAACGGAAGAGTTAAGGGCAAGGATTGACACGTGGAATTGTGATATAGTAGCCATCACGGAAACATGGTTGAGGGAGGGGCAGGATTGGCAGCTCAATGTCCCGGGCTATAGAATCTTCAGGCGAGACAGAGGAGGGGGTAAAAGAGGAAGGGGCATTGCGATATTAGTTGAGGAGTCAGTTACTGCAGTAAGGAGAGATGATATCTTGGAGGGGGCATCAAATGAAGCTTTATGGCTAGAGTTTAGGAATAAAAAAGGGACAGCCACATTGCTAGGCATTTATTATAGACACCCCGATAGTCAGCGGAAAATTGAGGTCTAAATAAGTGCGCAATTTGCAGAGGTGTGCAAAAATAATAGGGTAATTATATTAGGTGATTTCAACATACCCAACTATAATTGGGATAGTCATCGTGTTAAGGGCTTAGATGGAGTGGAGTTCTTAAAATGTATACAGGAGAACGTTTTAGCTCAATATGTAGAGGTTCCAACAAGGGAGGGTGCAGTGCTGGACGTAATTCTGGGGAATGAAGCCGGACAGGAGGTTGATGTGTTGGTGGGGGTGCATTTTTGGTGATAGCGACCACAACATGATACAATTTAAACTTGTTAAGGAGAAAGAGATAGACAAGTTGCAAAAAAAGGTTTTAGATTGGGGGAGAGTGAATTTTAGTAAAATCAGGCAGGATCTGGCCAAGGTAGACTGGAAAGAGTTACTTGTCGGGAAATCTACAGAAGAGCAGTGGGGGGCATTCAAAAAGGAAATGGGAAGGGTACAGGTCCAACATTTACCCTCGAAGGTAACAGGTAGGAGCAACAAACCCAGAGAACCATGGATGACCAGAAACCTTCAGGATACGCTGAGAAGGAAAAAAGAGGCTTTTAGCAAATATAAGGAGAGGAAATCAACGGAAGCATTAGTGGAGTACAGAAAGTGTAGGATGGAGCATAAGAAAGCAATTAGGAGAGCAAAGAGGGGAAATGAGAAAGCTCTGGCTGGTAAATGTAGGGAAAATCCCAAGATGTTCTTTAAGTATACCAATGGGAAGAGGATCACCAGGGAAAGAGTAGGACCCATTAGGGACCAAGGGAGAAATCTGTGGGTGGAGCCAGAGGATATTGGTAGGATGTTGAATGAATACTTCACATCTATCTTCACCCAAGAGAATGAGGATGTAGATATGGAACTCAAACAGAGAGACTGTGAGGTTCTTGAGAAAATTGTCATAGGGAGTGACAAGGTATTGGAGGTTTTGGCAGGCTTAAAAGTAGACAAATCTCCAAGTCTGGACGATTTGTGTCCCAGGATGCTGTGGGAGGCGAGGGTGGAGATTGCAGGGGCACTGACCCTAATTTTTAATTCCTCTCTCACCACGGGGGAGGTGCCAGAGGACTGGAGAGCAGCTAATGTGGTCCCACTATTTAAGAAAGGTTGTAGAGATAAGCCAGGGAACTATAGACCAGTGCGTCTCATGTCAGTGGTAGGGAAACTATTGGAGAAAATTCTGAAGGAGAGAAGCTATCTCCACTTGGAGAGGCAAAATTTGATTAGGAATAGTCAGCATGGCTTTGTCAGAGGGAGGTCATGCCAAACAAATTTGATTTATTTTTTTGAGCATGTGACCAGGTGTGTCGATGAGGGTAGTGTTGTTGTTATAGTTTACATGGATTGCAGCAAAGCCTTGGACACGGTCCCACATGGGAGACTTATCAAGAAAGCAAATGCACATGGGATACAGGGTAACTTGATAAGGTGGATTCAAAATTGGCTTAGCTGTAGGAGTCAGAGAGTGATGACAGACGTCTGATTTAGTGACTGGAAGCCAATGTCCAGTGGCGTACCACAGGGATTTGTACTGAGTCCCCTATTGTTTGTCATTTATATAAACGACACAGATGACTATGTGGGGGGTAGGATCAATAAGTTCGCGGATGACACAAAGATTGGCCGAGTGGTTAACAGTGAGGTTGAGTGTCTCAGGTTACAGGAAGATACAGATGGGATGGTCAAATGGGCAGAAAAGTGGCAGATGGAATTTAACCCTGAAAGGTGTGAGGTGATACACTTTTGAAGGAGTAATGTGACACGGAAGTATTCAATGAATGGCCTGACACTGGGAAGTTCCGAGGAACAAAGGGACCTTGGCGTGTTTGTCCATAGATCTCTGAAGGCAGAAGAGCAGGTTAATAGGGTTGTGAAAAAGGCATATGGGACACTTGCCTTTATCAATCGAGGTATAGATTACAAAAGCAGAGAGGTCATGTTGGAGTTGTATAGAACTTTGGTAAGGCCACTGCTGGAGTACTGTGTGCAATTCTGGTCAGCACATTATAGGAAGGATGTGATTGCAATGGAGGGAGTGCAAAGGCGATTCACCAGAATGTTGCCTGGGATGGAACTTTTAAGCTATGAAGAGAGGTTGGATAGGCTTGGGTTGTTTTCGCTGGAGCAGAGAAGACTGAGGGGTGACCTGATCAAGGTGTACAAGATTATGAGGGGCATGGACAGGGTGGATAGGGAGCAGCTGTTCCCCTTAGTTGAAGGGTCAGTTACGAGGGTCACAAGTTTAAGGTGAGGGCAGGAGGTTTAAGGGGGATTTGAGGAAGAACTTTTTTACCCAGAGGGTGGTGATGGTCGGGAATGCCCTGCCTGGGAGGGTGGTAGAGGTGGGTTGCCTCACATCCTTTAAAAAGTACCTGGATGAGCATTTGGCACGTCATAACATTCAAGGCTATGGGTCAAGTGCTGGCAAATGGGATTAGGTAGAGAGGTCAGGTGTCTTTAATGCATCGGTGCAGACTTGATGGGCCGAAGGGCCTCTTCTGCACTGAATTATTCTGTGATTCTGTGATGAGGGCAAACGTTTTCATCCAGAGGGTGGTGGGTGTCTGGAATTTACTGCCAGGAACAGTGGTGGAGGCAGAAATGCTCAATTCTTTTAAAACATACCTGGACATGCACCTGAAGTGCAGTAACTGGCAAGGCTATGGCCCAGGTGCTGGAAGGTGAAATTAGATTGGGGGGCTAGTTTTTCGGCCGGCGCCGGCACGATGGGCCGAATGGTCTCCTTCTGTGCTGTAAGTTTTCTATGCTTCTATGGTTCTGAGATCACATTGAATCTGAGCTCATAGCGCCATGAGCTCACAATGTCTCTGAGCTCACACTCTCTCTCTGAATGCACATTTAATGTTTCTCACTGATTCTCTTGCAGCGAATACTGGTAATTGTGTGGTGTAGTAACTGCTGCCAATTCCCGCTTCAGTGTAAGTTAAAAGATAGCTACAAATGAGAAAAACCTTTCCTCCTTCCTGGCATGGCTCTATTATTCTGAGTGATGCTAACTCTCGCCTTCTATTGTAGCATGCAAGAATCCAGTGTACTTATCTCCTCCATTCTGAATGAAACTGTTCTGCACATTGATCACTCACTGCGTGTGAAGGGTAATTTCCTCATATCAGTCCCATAACGTCATTTGTAAAGTTTGAACCGATATCGTTCACCAAATGGATGGCACGTAAACTTTTCATGTTAGTATCTACAACATGGCAACAGTTAAATAACCATGACAACCATAATAAAAAAATAATGAACTGTGACGTCTTTTCATCAACTTCAAAGTAATGCCTCTATTTCTGAATCTGTTTCCTTAATCACCTTTCATTAAGTTAATGAACAATGTGCTCACTCATAAATTCTCCACAGCATTGAAAACAATACAATGCGATCAACAAACAGATGATCAGACATCATCAGACAGAGTGTGAGCTCAGAGACGGTGTGAGCTGGTGTTAGTGAGAAACACTGAGTGTGAGGGGGTGGGTCAATCCTGAGATTCAGCTTATTTTGTTACTTCGACAGTTGATAATTGCACAATGTTCAGCACCATTCGCGAGTCCGCAGATACTGAAGCAGTCCATGTAGAAATATCCAGGCTTTGGCTGAATGCAAGTAGCATTCGCGCCACACAAGTGCCAGGCAATGACCATCTCCAACAAGAGAGAATCTAACCATCTCCCCTTGACATTCAATAGCATTAACATCGCTGAATCTCCCACAGTCAACATCCTGGGGGTTGCCATTGACCAGAAGCTGAACTGGAGTAGCCACATAAATACCATGGATACAAGAGCAGGTCAGAGGCTAGGAATTCTGCGGCGAGTAACTCACCTCCTGACTCCCCAAAGCCTGTCCATCATCTACAAAGCACAAGTCAGGAACGTGAGGGAATACTCTCCTCTTGCCTGGATGGGTGCAGCTCCAACAACACTCAAGAAGCTCGACACCATCCAGGACAAATCAGCCCACTTGATTGCAACCCAATCCACAAACATTCACTCCCTCCACCACCGACGCACATTGGCAGCGGTGTGTACCATCTACAAGATGCACTGCAGCAACGCACCACGGCTCCTTAGACAATACCTTCCAAACCTCTGCCATCTAGAAGGACAAGGGCAGCAAATGCATGGAAACACCCCTACCTGAAAATTCCCCTCCAAGCCACACACCATCCTGACTTGGAACTATACTGCTGTTCCTTCACTGTCTCAGTCAAAATCCTTGAACTCCCTTCCTAACAGCACTATAGGTGTACCTACCCCACATGGACTGCAGCAGTTCAAGAAGGCAGCGCACCACCATCTTCTCAAGGTCCATTAAGGATCGACAATAAAGGCTGGCTTAGCCTGCGACGTCCACATCACAGGAACGAACAAAAATGATAATATATAATATGAAATATAAACAGACAATTTTGCAAATGGTCAGCAGGTCATACCGGATTGGAACAATCAACTCCGTTTCTCTCTCCACATATAATGCCAGACCTGCTGAGAGTTTCGAGCCCTTTCGGTTTTTATTTTAGATTTCCAGCATCGGCAGTATTTCGCTGTTTTCTTCCAGGGAAATCATCCTCCCACTGCCCTCTGCTGGCAAATATATGATACAGCTTCTGAGCACTTTTACAGCCTTCCGGACTCAACGCTGAATTCAGACATTGCTGATCGCAACCGTTGCCTTCATTATTAAAACATCTACTTCAGGCAATTACCATATCCAACAACAGACAGACAAACTACAGCCACTTGATATTCAATGGCATTACCATTACCGAATCCCTCACCATCAACATTCTGGGGGTTACCAAGGTCCAGAAACCTAACTGGTCCAACCATATAAATACTGCAGCTGCAAGAGCAGGTCAGAGGCTTGGTATTCTGCAGTGCATAACTGATCTCTTGATTTCAAAAAGACTTTCCTCAACCTAAAAGCCTTAATTGGCACTCCAACCACAACCTTTAGCATTAACTCCCTCTGTCAACGGTTCACAGGGGCAGACTGAGTACCATCTACATGATTCACTGCAACAAATCGCCAAGGCTCTTTCAGCAGAAAATGCCAAAACTGCAGCCTTTACCACCTGGAAGGATATGGTAAAAGCTGCATGGGAACACTACCACCTACAAGTTCACCTCCAAGTCATATACTATCATGATTTGGAAATATATCACTGGGTCCTTCATTGTGGCTGGGTCAAAATCCTGGAACACACTCTCTAATAGGTGTAGATGTACCACCATCTCATGAAGTGTATCGGTTCAAGAAGGCAGCTCATCACCAGCTTCTCAAGGGCAATTAGGAATGGGGAATAAATTATGGCTTTGTCAGCAACACCCACGTCCCACGAGTGATCAAAAAAACGGTCAGCAAAAGAGACAGACCGAGAGAGAGCGAGAGAGAGATAAAGAGACAGCGAGGGACAGATATACGGAGATATGGGCATAGAAAGCTACACAGCGAAACAAAGAGATGCAAAAAGATGGGGAAATATACAGAAAGTTCTGACTTTGCCTAAAACATAACGGTTCACACTGTAATCAGTAGAACGCGTTAAGTGCTCTCTTCTGACTCGATTTGCCCGATCTAACTCTCACAAACAATAATGAAAAGAGTTGCATTTTATAGCACCTTCCATGACATCAGGATGTTTCAAAGTATTTTACAGCCAATGAAGTTTTTGAAATGTATTCGCTGTTGTAATGTAGGAAAAGCAAAGCAATCTCTCACAGGCAACAAGGTGATGATGACCAGGTAAACAATTTCAGTTAAGGAAAAACGTTGGCCAGGGCACCAGGGAACATTCCATTGATCCTCTACCTGCGATTCGTTCTGTGAAAGGATAGGCAGGGCCGTGTTTCATTTTAGCACTTTGTCTCGAAGACGGCAACTCTGACTGTGCAGCACTTCCTCTGTACTGTACTGGAGCATCGGGCTACACTTTTGCGCTCAAGTCTCTGAATTCAGACTTGGGCTCAACATCTCCTGACTCTGACGTGGGAACATTAGCCACCAAGCCACGGTTAACACCAAGCAGGATAAACGTGTTGAATATCACAAACCATTTCAGTCTATGATCGAAGCTGCCGTTTTCGCTCATGGGTCACAGAAATGTCTATTCCTGTCCACCCGGCAGGTGGTTGCCTCACGTAACTTCCCTGTTCACGTTGAGGGTAGGTGTGTCAATGTCGTGTGATACCAGGTTTATAAAGTTGCTGCTGTGGACTGCAGCCTCTGTTGTTGATAACATGCTGCCTTTGACTCCAATATTTATGCTCCTTATTCAGTCCAGTGAGAAAATGGGATCCGTGTTTTAGGACCTACTGGCGTCCTGGTGAGAGACTGGGGCAGTGTGTCTTTAAACTGTAATTATTCGGCATCACATCCTCATCCTTTTATTTCTGGTAAATTCACCGCCCAGAAGAGAACCCGCAATATCTACTGCAAAAACAAAGAGCTCCTGACTACTCTAACTGCCTTTGGGAAGCACTACTGAAAGCATGTTCTCGGACACACAATGTTACCAGACCACGAGAAACCCATACAACAAGCTCTCCCTGCCTTTTAAATGTGACATCCGGACTCCACACAACGTGTAACCGCTTGGAACCTCTCCAGATATGTGATATGTGCATAACGTTTAAAGCATTCGACAGTTGTTATCTATATGTGATTCTCTCTCTCCTGTCAGTCTTTCAGAATAACTCCCACATCTTTATGTCTGAACCTCTCTTTGTCTCCTTCTATTCCTTGCTGACACACTCTCTTTCTATTTCGATATACAGGACACTGTGTCATCTGCTTTTCTCTAGCTCTGTTTCTCTCTGTCAGTGTCCCTCTGGTTTTTCCATTTGTCTGTGTGTCTTTCCTTCTCTCTATTTCTGTACGTATGTGTGCGTGTCTCCCTCTCTCTGTTTTGCCTCTCTGCATCGCTTTCTCTGGTTTTGTCTCCCTGTCTTTTACTCACTAGCTCTCTCAGCGGGTCTTACTTCAGGTTGAGTGGAAAGCGATTTAGTTAGTTCCGCTCCCTCGCTCTTTGCCCATAGCCCTGCAATTTTATTCCCTTCACGTGCATGTCCATTTTGATTTTGAAAGCCACGACTGAATCTGCCTCCACCATCCTTTCAGTCAGTGCATTCCAGATCCTAAACACTCGCTGCGTAACAGAGTTCTTCTTTCCCCAGGCCTAAATCCAGCAATCTCTCCCCCCTTGTTGGGCAGGAAACATACTGATCAAGAAACATTTCCTGAACACAAATTGGACATTTCTTCCTTTCTCTGGCCTTAGACAATCACTGTCCGATTTATTACTGCTATTATCACTACTCCATCGTTAATGCACCACCGTCACCTTCCCACTATCTCGTGGTCGATAAATACATCAAGAAGCGAAATGGATCCTCGAATATTTCTTAACTCCTACTAAATTAATTCTGTCTCTGAACTCTCAAAGACAGTGTCTCTTTCTGGCACTGTAATATTTTCTTTCATCAAAACTGTTACCCACCCTCACTTTGTCCATCCCTATCTTTCCTGAATACGATGTACCCAAGAATATTAAGCCTTCCATCCTTCACTCCATCATATTCCTACGTTTCTATTTGCACATGCAGCTTCTTAACTTTGTTAACAGCATTTCGTGGTTTTACACACGTGCACTCCAAAACTAACGTAGACACCATTGCATTTTCTATTCTCCTACATAATTATCATAACTAAATCTAAGTGCCTTTCTCAGTCCTCTGTGCACTTCTTTTCTACTTCTGAAAACTATATCTAGCTGCCCAATACCCTGCACCCTTTCATTGTGCTCTGCCTCACTGCGTCTGTCCCAGGCCCCCTGCAGTGCTAGTATGACACTGACACATGATGCACAGCACGAGGAGAGCGGGTAAAAACCTGAACCCATAAACCAGGGCAAACTAGGCACAGGCAAGGTGCACGGGGAGCACGGGGAGAGAGCACAAAAATTTGAACCTAGACAAGAGTCATAGAGGGGATGGGAAAAGAGTGCAAAAAAACCCCTAAAGATTAGGAGTGGGAGGAGGTTGCTGAGAAATGCCAGTGCAGGCAAGTACACAATGATAGAGTGCGCCAGGAAAGAGTATTACGTTAATTAATTCTCTGTATGTAAGTGTCTTTTTAAAGATCCTGATGTATTTGCCATCCCGTGTTGACCTTTATAAGGTATTGCAGTTCCTTCTGCTTGAACTGCTGCAGTCTGCGTGGTGAACGTACGCCCACAGTACTGTTAAATCGGGAACTATTGGAATTGGAAACAGTGACGATGACGTCAGAAACATGTGCCGCCCCAGAGGAAAAATTTGCAGGTGATATTTTTCCCATGCGCCTGTTGTCCTTGTTCTTCTCGGTTGCAGGAGTATTAGATTTCGAAGGAGCTGTTGAGGATGCAGAGCATACAGTGAATGGTAAACGTCATCGCCATAGTGCGCTCCAGCTGCAGAGAATGGATGGGGTCTTGATCAGGCGGACTGCTTTTTCCCTGATGGTGTCGAATTTCCTGGATATTGTTAGAGCTGAACAACTGCAAACAAGCAGAAAGTATTGTATCATACTCCTGACCTGTGCTTTGTAGTTGGTGGCGAGGCTTTGGGGACGTCAGAATGTGAGATACATGCAAAAGAATGCCTTGCATCTGATATACTGCAATAGACATATCAGTCATGTAGCTGGTCCCGCTACAATTCTGGTCAATGATGACCTCATGTATGTTGATGGTAAAAGGCTTAGCAATGGAAATGTCGTTGAATGTCAAAGGGCGATGTTTAGGCCCTCTCTTGTGGAGTTATAATTGCTTGCCATTGTATGGCGTGAATGTCATTTCCCACTTATCAGTCCAACGTGAACGTTGTGAAGGTCGCATTGCATGCAGGCGACTACAACATCCCCACTAAGAATGGAGGGAAGACCATCTATGAAGCAACTAACGATAGTTGGGCCTATTACACTGCTCCGAGCTGCTCCTGAAGTGATGTCTTGGGAGGTGAGATGATTGGCTGCCAACAACTACAACCGTCTTCCTTTGTGCTTGGTATAATTACAGCCAGTGGCGAGTTTTCTCCCTGAACCCCACTGACTTCAGCTTTACAAAAACTCTTTTGGCGGCACACAACATCAAATCCTTCCTTAACATCGGGGGTCGGCCCTTTCACTCCACCTCTGCAATTCAACTCCTATGCCCTTGTTCGTAGCAAAGCTGCAATGAAATCTGGAGTTGAATGATTCCAGCAGAACCCAAACTAGCATTGCTGAACAGGTTATAGGTGAGTAAGTGTCACTCGATAGCACTGTCGACAAATCCTTCTGTCACTTTGCCGAAGACTGAGATTTGACTGACGGAGAGTAATTGGCCAGTTTCACTTTCTCCACTTTTTGTGGGTAGTTTTCCAATTTGTTGGGTAAATACCGATCGTGTAGAGTTGCCGTGACAATTTTGCTTGAGGTGCGACTAGTTCCTGAGCATAGGTTTTCCGCATTACAGCCGGAATGTTGTATGGACTCGTAACCTTTGCTGTGTGTTGTATGTCGAGCTGCTCCCTTTACACTGTTCCCATCAAACACTCCCAGGAAAGGTACAGCACGGGGTTAGACACAGAGTAATGCTCCCTCCACACTGTTCCCATCAAACACTCCCAGGAAAGGTACAGCACGGGGTTAGACACAGAGTAATGCTCCCTCCACACTGTCCCTATCAAACACTCCCAGGACAAAAAGAAAAAACACGGGAAAAAAACGCGGTTAGACACAGAGTAAAGCTCCCTCTCCACTGTCCCCATAAGAAAACGGGTCAGAGGCAGAGTAAATCTCCTTCTACACTGTAAAATAAAAAAATAAATTTAAAAAAATTTAAAAAGACATGGTTAGATACAGAGTAAAGCTCCCTCTACACTGTCCCCATCAAACTAGCTGAATCACACTAGCTGAAGACTGCCATCTCTGATGGTGGGAATCGACTCGGCTGATCTGACTAATTATGGCTGCCAGTGATTCAGTCTTGCTGATTGCACTAATGCGCTGGTCTCCGTCAATCATTGCAGCGGGGATATCATTGAACCTCCTTCGCATGTTCCTTAGCTCTGTTTATTGTAGCTGCTTTCGCTGTTTATCATGCATTTAGTCTTGAGTTGCAACGGGAGTGGAGCGGAGCGGACAGGCGCGGACCTGTGGGGAAAATGCCGGGAGCAGAGCCAAGATATCGACCCCGAGGATCGAGGCCCAGTCTCTTACCTTCCGCGAGAGGAGCAGAGCTCTTCCAACATCGCCGGAGTTTTGAAAAAAAAGCAAACAGTGACGTCAGAGGAGAGCTGCAAGGTGATTGCAGTTAGTAGCAGCTGTTAGTATATCTGAAACAAAAGGGGAAAGTTGTTTTTTTTGTTGGAAAAAAGATTCTCTGGTCATAAGGTGAGTACTACTAAAATGTTTTTTAAGGACTTTAGATTGAAGTGGGTAGAACAAGGCCCCTAGTATAATTAGTAATTTTTAATTAAGGGAGTAACTAATTAACCTAAGGGTAAGTCATGACAAGAGAGCTCAGCCTTGTGATATGCTCCTCCTGCACGATGTGGGAAATCAGGGATCACTGATGACCATGTGCGCAGGAAGTGTATCCAGCTGCAGCTACTGGCTACCCGCATTACGGAGCTGGAACTGAGGGTGGATTCACTGTGGAGCTTCTGCTATGTTGAGGACGTCGTGGATAGCATGTTTACTAAGTGGTCACACCGCAGGTAATGGCTGCACAGGCAGAAAAGAGATGGGTGACCACCAGAAGGAGTAGTAGGCACAGGCACGTAGTCCCTGTGGCCATCCCCCTCTAAAACAGATATACTGCTTTGGATACAGTTGGGTGGCGGGGGCGGGGGGGCGGCGTGGGGGGGGGGGGGGTGGGGTTTGGTTGACCTGCCAGGGGAAAGCAACAACAGCCAGGTTCGTGGCACCATGGAGGGCTGTGCTGCACAGCAGGGGAGGAAAAGAGTTGGAAGAGCTATAGTGATAGGGGATTCTATCGTAAGGGGTACAGATAGGCGTTTCTGTGGCCACAAACAAGACTCCAGGATGGTATGTTGCCTCGCTGGTGCTAGGATCAAGGATCTCTCGGATGTCTGCAGGACATTCTGAAAGGGAAGGGTGAGCAGCCAGAGGTCGTGGTTCATATTGGTACTAACGACATAGGCAGGAAAAGAGACGAGGTCTTGCAAAATGAATAGAGGGAGTTAGGCAGAAGGTTAAAAAGAAGGACCTTGACGGTTGTAATCTCAGGATTACTCCCTGTGCCACGTGCTAGTGAGGGTAGGAATAGGAGGATTAGGTAAACGAATGCATGGCTAAAGAGCTGGTGTAGGCGGGAGGGCTTCAGCTACTTGGATCATCTATTCTGGTGCGGAGGTGATCTGTACAAGAGGGACGGGTTGCATCTAAACTGGAGGGGGACGAATATCCTTGCGGGGAGGTTTGCTAGTACTACTCGGGAGGGTTTAAACTAGTCTTTCAGGGGGGGGGGGGTAGGACCCAAAGTAATGGTCTCTCAGATGAGATAGTTGAGGCAAATGTAGAAGTTAAAGCAAGCAAGTCCAGTAGGCAGGCCGGGCAGGGGCAGGACAGGGAACATGGACGGTGTGGTAGGTTAAACTGCATTTACTTTAATGCAAGAAGCCTTACAGGTAAGGCAGATAAACTCAGAGCATGGATCGGTGCATAGAATTGTGATATTATAGCTATTACGGAAACGTGGTTGAGAGATGGGCAGGACTGGCAGCTCAATGTTCTGGGGTACCGATCCTTCTGATGTGACAGAGCTGGAGGTAAGAGAGGAGGGGGAGTTGCACTATTGATTAGGGAGGACATCACGGCAGTACTTAGAGAGGATATCGCGGGGAGAATGTTCAGCGAGGCCATATGGGTAGATCTTAGAAATAAGAAAGGGGTAATCACTTTGATGGGATTATACTATAGTCCCCCCCAGTAGTCAGAGGGAAATGGAGGAGCATATATGTAGGGAAATCACCGATAGCTGTAGGAATTATAGGGTTGTAATAGTAGGTGATTTTAACTTCCCTAATATTGACTGGGACTGCCTTAGTGCTAAGGGATCAGATGGGGAAGAACTTGTTAAGTGTGTCCAGGATAGTATTCTGAAGCAGTATGTGGAAGGCTCGACTAGAGAAGGGGCTACACTCGACCTCCTCTTAGGAGGCGGCACAGGGACGCAGTGGTTAGCACTGCAGCCTCACAGCTCCAGGGACCCGGGTTCGATTCTGGGTACTGCCTGTGCGGAGTTTGCAAGTTCTCCCTGTGTCTGCTTGGGTTTCCTCCGGGTGCTCCGGTTTCCTCCCACATGCCAAAGACTTGCAGGTTGATAGGTTAATTGGGCATTATAAATTGCCCCTAGTATAGGTAGGTGGTAGGGAAATATATAGGGACCGGTGGGGATGTTATTGGAATATGGGATTCGTGTAGGATTAGTATAAATGGGTGGTTCATGGTCGGCACAGACTCGGTGGGCCGAAGGGCCTGTTTCACTTCTGTATCTCTAAACTAAACTAAACTAAATGAGGATGGGCAGTTGGTTGATGAGTCAGTGGGGGAGCACTTTGGGACCAGTGACCATAACTCTATTAGCTTCAAGATAGTTATGGAAAAGGATAGGACTAATCATCAGGTTGAAGTCCTAAATTGGGGGAAGGCTAATTTCTATGACATCAGACAGGAATTCTCAAAAGTTGAATGGCAGAGGTAAAGGGACGTCTGGCAAGTGGGAGGCTTTCAAAAGTGAGATAGGAAGAGTTCAGGGCCGGAAAGTTCCTCTTAGATGGAAGGGCAAGGCTGGCAAGTTTAGGGAACCTTGGTTGACGAGGGATAGTGAGGATCTGGTCAGGACAAAGAAGGAGGTATATGTCAGGTATAGGCAGCTGGGATCGAGTGAGTCCCTCGAGGAGTATAGGGGATGTAGGACTACACTTGAAAAGGAAATTAGGTGGGTGAAAAGGGGCCATGAGATTTCCATGGCAGATAAGATAAAGGAGGATCCTAAAAGATTCTCTAAGCATATTAAGAGTAAAAGGGTAGCTAGGGAAAGAGTAGGTCCCCTTAAGGATCAATGTGGCAATTTATGTGTGGAGCCACGGGAAATTGACCAGGTCTTAAATGAATTTTTCTCGTCCGTATTTACCATGGAGAAGGTCATGGAAGCTCGTGAGTTCAAAGGAGGGAGCACCAATATCCTGGAGCATATCAACATTGCAAAGGAGGAGGTGTTGGAGGTTTTGAAGCGCATTAAGCTGGGTAAATCCGCAGGGCCTGAGCAGGTGTATCCTCAGATGCTATGGAAAGCAAGGGAGGCGATTGCTGGGGCCCTGACAGAGATTCTTGCATCATCATTAGCCACAGGTGAGGTACCGGAAGACTGGAGGATAGCTAATGTTATGCCTTTATTTAAGAAGGGCAGCAGGGAGAAGCCAGGGAACCAGAGGCCGGTGCACCTTACATCAGTGGTGGGAAAGTCATTGGAAGGGATTCTGAGAGACAGGATTTATAGGCATCTGGAAAGGCATGGTCTGATTAGATATAGTTAGCATGGCTTTGTGCGTGTGAAATCATGTCTTACGAATTTGATTGAGTTTTCCGAGGAAGTGACCAAGAGGATTGACGAGGGCAGGGAGATGGACGTTGTCTACATGGACTTTAGCAAGGCCTTTGACAAGGTCCCGCATGGTAGGCTGGTCCAGAAGGTTCGAATACATGGGGTCCAGGGTGAGCTAGCAAATTGGATACAAAGTTAGCTTGGTGATAGGAGGCAGAGGGTGGTATTGGAGGACTGCTTTTCAGATTGGAGGCAGGTGACCAGTGGTTTGCTGCAGGGATCGGTGCTGGGCACTCTGTTGTTTGTCATATATATTAGTGACTTGGATGTGAATGTAGAGGGCACGATTAGTAAGTTTGCAGATGACACCAAAATTGGTGGCATAGTGGACAGTGAAGAAGGTTGTCTAAGGTTACGACAGGATATAGATCAACTGGGAAAGTGGGCAAGGGAGTGGCAATGGAATTGAACGCAGACAAGTGTGAAGTGATGCATTTTGGGAAGTTAAACCGGGGCAGGACATAGACAGTGAATGGCAGGGCCCTGGGGAGTGTTCTTGAGCAGCGAGACCTTGTGGTGCAGGTACATAGTTCCCTGAAAGTGGCAACACAGGTAGACAGGGTGGTGAAGAAGGCGTATGGCATGCTTGTCTTCATCGGCTGAGGCATTGAGTACAAGAGTTGCGACGTCATGTTACAGTTGTACATAACGTTGGTTAGGCCGTATTTGGAATACTGTGTGCAGTTCTAGTCACCGCACTACAGGACAGATGTGATTAAGCTAGAGAGGGTGCAGAAAAGATTCACAAAGATGTTGCCTGGTTTGGAGGGCTTGAGTAAGAAAGAGAGATTGGATACGCTTGGTCTGTTTCTCCTGGAGCGAAGGAGGCTGAGAGGGGACATGATAGAGGTATATAAAATTATGAGAGGCATAGATAGGGTAGATAGCCAGAGTCTGTTTCACATGGTAGGGGTGACTAAAAGTAGAGGGCACAGATTTAAGTTGAGAGGGAGAAGGTTTAAAGGGGATCAAAGGGGTAAATTTTTCACACAAAGTATAGTGGTTATCTGGAATGAGCTGGTAGAGGCAGGAACAGTAGCGACATTTAAGGGACATCTGGACAGGTACATGAATGAGCAAGGCATAGAGGTATATGGAATTAATGCAGGCAGGTGGTATTAGTTTTGATAGGCATTATGGTCGGCATGGACGCGGTGGGCCGAAGGGCCTGTTTCTATGCTGCACGACTCTATGACTCTATGACTCTATGGTTGTTCAGTTCACCAGCTAGGCCTGATGCTGCTTCAGAGATTCTTTCTGCATTCATTGAACCATATTTGGTCCCATGGATTGATGATAATAATTGAGTGAGGTTAGAACAGGACATTCCTAGTTGTGGTGTAGTATGATCCCGCTAATGCTGATGTCCCACAGTGGCTTAGAGAGACCCTATTGTTTTGTCAATGGACATTGAAAAATTCTTAGTGCAAAACACCATCTACATCCCAATTGCCTGGTTATGGATGTGACATGGTGATCTTTCAGGACTGAACATTGTTGACAAGCTCGACTTGTTCACTTCGGTGAGCAGACAATCCCAGAATTCAAAACCCCTTCATTTGGTGAAAAGAAGTAGAATGAAAGAAACTGTAGTTGTGACTGTGTTTGCTGACACTATTTTTGGGTACCCTAGCGTTGCCAGCCTCAGTAGGACTGGATTAAAGCTCAATGTGGAGTTTCAGGAGCATATGGTGGAATTTGTAACAGTAATAGGAGGACAGATTTTCCAATGGTGACGTTTGTTCTTGTGCTCTTGACATTGAACATAGGAAATAGGAGCAGAGGTAGGTCATTTTGCACCTCGAGCCGGCTCTAACATTCAACAAGTTCGTGGCAAATATTCTACCTCAACGCCATTTTTCCACAATACACCCATATCTCTTGATATCTTTAATATCTAGAAATCTATCGATCTCTGTCTTGAGTATACTCAATTACTGAGCCTCCACAGCCCTCTGGGGTAGATAATGCCAAAGATTCACCACCCTCTGGGTGAAGAAATTCTTCCTCATCTCAGTCCTAAATGGCATACCTCTTATTCTGAGACTGTCCACTGGTTCCAGATCCACCAGCCAGTCGAAACTTCCTTCTTGCACCTACCTCGTCGAGTGCTGTAAGAATTTTGTATGCTTCATTGAGATCACCTCTCATTCTTCTAAACTCCAGTGAATATAGGCCCAGTCTCCTCACTTTCTCCTCTCGGACAATCCTGCCATCCCAAGGATCAGTTTGGTGAACGTCCATTGCACTCCCTCAACGGCAAGTGTACCCTTCCTTTGATAAGGTGATCAAAACTGTACACAATACTCTAGGTGCGGTTTCATCAAGGCTCTATATATTTGCAGAAAGACTTCTTTACTTCAGTGCACAAATCCTCTTGCAATAAAGGCCAACATACCACTTGTTTTCTTAATTTCTTGTTGCACCTGCATGTTAGCTTTCAGTGACTTATGAACAAAGACCCAAAGATCCTTTTGAACATGAACATTTCCCAAACTCTTTATATTTAAGAAATGCCCTGCGTTTGTGCCTTTTTCTTACTGCAGTGGATAACTTCACATTTTTCCACATTATATGCCATCTGCCATGATCTTTCCCACTCTCTTAGCCCGTTTAAATCCTCTTGAAGCCTCTTTGCATCCTTCTCACAACTCATATTGCCACCTAGTTCTTTGTCATCAGCAAACTTAAAAATATTGCATTTGATCCCCACATCCAAATCAGTTTTATAGACTGTGAATAGCTGGCACACAAGCACTGATCCTTGTGGCACCAAATTAGTCACAGCCAGCCAACCAGAGAATGACCTGGTTACTCCTACTCTCTGTTTTCTGTGTGTTAACCAATTCTCAATCCATGTCAGTATGCTACCCCCAATCTCATGTGCTCCAATTTTGCTTACTGACCTGTGTGAGACCTTATTGAAACTCTTACCAAACTCCAAATACATCACAGCCACTGGATCTCCCTTATCTATTCTGCTAGTTACGTCCTCAAATAACTCTAACTCTAACATTGGTGTGTTCATTGTTTTTACAAAAGGCTTAGCACGCTCATTGTAAATAGTTTAATGACTCGGGAAAACTTAAAGCACCAAGGAATGTATTTCATTTTTCGCGTTCCTTTGCGACCTTTATTGATCAGAATATCTAGCAGATCATTTTACACCACCACACTTTTTGGTATCCCGAGGTTTAACACGGAGGGAGGTGGGAAATAGCTGCTTTGTGCCAAAGAGAGAGGGTAAAGATTGAGTAGAATAGGTCTATACGCGTTGGGGTTTCAAAGAATAAGGGGTAATCTCAATAAAAGGGGAAAAAATCTTATCGGGCTTAACAGGGTAGGCATTGAGAGGCTGTTTCCCTGACTGGAGAGTGTTGAACTAAGGGTCATAGTTTCAGGACATTTAAGACTGAGATGAGGAGAAATATCTGCACATGGAGATTTGTGAATCTTGGGAATTCTCCATTCCAGAGGGCTGTGGATATTCAGTCATTGAGTACATTAAAGATTGTAAGCGATAGACGTTTGAGCACAATGGGAATCAAAAGTCTGGGGCCTGGCTAAATTGCGTCTTTGGTATAGAGGTTCAGTCATGATTTTATTGAATTGCGAAGCACGGTGAGGAACTGAATGGCCTCTCCCTGCTCCTAATTCTTTTGTTAAGAGTCATTTGGTAGTACAGTACTTGAGTATTGCTGAAAGTGGAGACATTTTGTTCAAGCTTTTCGCCTTGCATTCATCAGGACAGATCACAAAAATACCAATGTAAGAGAAACAACACAAGTATACAGTATAAGAAAAGAGTGCTGATTAGTTGGCAAGTAAACTCTGCTTAGTACAGGCATTGCCATAGATAATGCACCACTTTATGATGACTGACAGTTAACTGCCAAGCCGTGTTTGGAATTTAATCGAGGCAGCTTGACTCCAATCGGTCAAAGCATTGCCTTGAGGAATGAACAAGCAAATAGCAATCAGTTATTTTGTTTAGCTGAAACAGGCACAATGTGAACATGTTCTTTCTGTCTGAAATGAGCAGGGCCCTGTGTTTTAAAATATGTTATTCCAGTACGTGCAAATGCGCCACAATGGGAACCTGACTGACAATCTTAAGTTGGTTGTGAGCGTAATTCTTAGCACACTGAGGAATATTTTGCAAATGTTGTCAAATCGCGGAATCGCATCTAGGGTAGGCGGTGGCGTAGTGGTATTATCACTGGACCAGAGACCCAGGGTATTCCTCTCGGGACATGGGTTCGAATCCCACCAGAGCAGAAGGTGGAATCTGAATTTAATTAATAAATCTGGAATTAAAACTAGTCTAATGATGGCCATGAAACCATTGTCGATCGTTGTAAAAACCCATCTGGTTCACTAATGTCCTCTGGGGAAGGAAATCAGCTGTCCTTACCTGGTCTGGACTACATGTGACCCTACATGTGACTCCAGACCCACAGCAATGTGGTTAACTCTTACATGCCCTCTGAAATGGCCTAGCAAGCCACTCAGTTGTATCTAATGGCTACAAAGTCCATAAAAAAGAATGAAACCGGCAGACCACCCGACATCGACCTAGGCACCGGAAACGACAATGGCAAACCCAGCCCTGTCGACCCTGCAAAGTCCTCCTTACTAACATCTGGGGGCTTGTGCCAAAGTTGGGAGAGCTGTCCCACAGACTAGTCAAGCAACAGCCTGACATAGTCATACTCACGGAATCATACCGTACAGACAATGTCCCAGACACTGCCATCACCATCCCCGGGTATGTCCTGTCCCACCGGCAGGACAGACACAGCAGAGGTGGTGGCACAGTGGTATACAGTAGGGAGGGAGTTGCCCTGGGAGTCCTCAACATCGACTCTGGACCCCATGAAGTCTCATGGCATCAGGTCAAACATGGGCAAGGTAACCTCCTACTGATTACCACCTACCGCCCTCCCTCAGCTGATGACTCAGTTCTCCTCTATGTTCAACACCACTTGGAGGAAGCACTGAGGGTGGCAAGGGCACAAAATGTACTCTGGGTGGGGGACTTCAATGTCCATCACCAAGAGTGGCTCGATAGCACCACTGCTGACCGAACTGGCCGATTCCTAAAGGACATGGCTGCTAGACTGGGTCTGCGGCAGGTGCTGGGGGAACCAACACGAGGGAAGAACATACTCGACCTCGTCCTCACCAATCTGCCTGCTGCAGATGCATCTGTCCATGACAGTATTGGTAGGAGTGACCACCACACAATCCTTGTGGAGACCAAGTCCCGCCTTCACATTGAGGATACCATCCATCGTGTTGTGTGGCACTGAATGGGATAGATTTCGAACAGATCTAGCAATGCAAAACTGGGCATCCATGAGGCTCTGTGGGCCATCAGCAGCAGCAGAATTGTACTCAACCACAATCTGTAACCTCATGGCCCGGCATATCCCCCACTCTACCATTACCATCAAGCCAGGAGACCAACCCTGGTTCAATGAAGAGTGCAGGAGGGCATGCAAGGAGCAGCACCAGGTATACCTCAAAATGAGGTGTCAACCTGGTGAAGCTACAATCCAGGACTACTTGCATGCCAAACTGCGTAAGCAGCATGCAATAGATAGAGCTAAGCGATCCCACAACCAACGGATAAGATATAAGCTCTGCAGTCCTGCCACATCCAGCCGAGAATGGTGGTGGACAATTAAACAACTAACTGTAGGAGGTGGCTCCACAAATATCCCTATCCTCAATGATGGGGGAGCCCAGCACATCAGTGCAAAAGATAAGACTGAAGCATTTGCAACAATCTTGAGCCAGAAGTGCCGAGTTGATGATCCATCTCGGCCTCCTCCTGAAGTCCCCAGCATCACAGATGCCAGACTTCAGCCAAATCGATTCACTCCACGTGATATCAAGAAACGACTGAAGGCACTGGATATGAAAAAGCTATGGGCTCTGACAATATTCCGGCAATAGTTCTGAAGACCTGTGCTCCAGAACTTGCCGCGCTCCTAACCAAGCTGTTCCAGTACAGCTACAACACTGGCATCTACCCTGCAATGTGGAAAATTGCCCAGGTATGTCCTGTACACAAAAATCAGGACAAATCCAACCCGGCCAACTACCGCCCCATTAGCCTACTCTCAATTATCAGTAAAGTGATGGAAGGTGTCATCAACAGTGCCATCAAGCGGCACTTGCTTAGCAACAACCTGCTCAGTAACGCTCAGTTTGGGTTCTGCCAGGGCCACTCAGCTCCTGACATCATTACAGCCTTGGTTCAAACATGGATAAAAGAGCTGAACTCAAGAGGTTAGGTGAAAGTGACTGCCCTTGACATCAAGGCAGCATTTGATCGAGTATGGCATCAAGGAGCCCTCACAAAACTGAGATCAATGGGAATCAGGGGGAAAACCCTCTGCTGGCTGGAGTCATACCCAGCACAAAGGAAGATGGTTGTATTTGTTGGAGGTCAATCATCTGAGCTCCAGGACATCACTGTAGGAGTTCCTCAGGGTAGTGTCCTAGGCCCAACCATCTTCAGCTGCTTCATCAATGACCTTCCTTCAATCATAAGGTCAGAAATGGGGATGTTCGCTGATGATTGCACAATGTTCAGCACCATTCGTGACTCCTCAGATACTGAAGCAGTCAGTGTAGAAATGCAGAAAGACCTGGACAATATCCAGGCTGATAAGTGGCAAGTAAAATTCGCACCACACAAGAGCCAGGCAATGACCATCTCCAACAAGAGAGAATCTAACCATCTCCCCTTGACATTCAACGGCATTACCATCGCTGAATCCCCCACTATCAACATCCTAGGGGCTACCATTGACCAGAAACTGAACTGGAGTAGCCATATAAATACCGTGGCTGCAAGATCAGGTCAGAGGCTCGGAATCCTGCGGCGAGTAACTCACCTCCTGACTCCCGAAAGCCTGTCCACCATCTGCAAGGCACAAGTCAAGAGTGTGATGGAATACTCTGCACTTGCCTGGATGGGCGCAACTCCAACAACACTCAAGAAGCTCGACACCATCCAGGATAAAGCAACCCGCTTGATTGGCATCCCATCGACAAACATTCACTCCCTCCACCACCGACTAACAGTGGCAGCAATGTGTAACATCTACAAGATGCACTGCAGCAATGCACCAAGACTCCTTAGACAGCACCTTCCAAAACTGCAACCTCTACCAACTAGAAGAACAAGGGCAGCAAATACATGGGAACACCACCACCTGCAAGTTCCCCTCCAAGTTACACACCATCCTGACTTGGAACTATATCGCCGTTCCTTCACTGTCGCTGGGTCAAAATCCTGGAACTCCCTTCCTAACAGCAATGTGGGTGTACCTACCCCACATGGACTGCAGCGGTTCAAGAAGGCAGCTCACCACCACCTTCTCAAGGGCAATTAGGGATGGGCAATAAATGCTGGCCTCGCCAGCGCCGCCCACATCCCATGAATGAATTTTTAAAAAATGTTGGACACTGTGTTTTGAATTTCGCAAGCACGGGCTGGTTGGGTACTGCCTGTACATTGCCCATTGCGAGCAGCGGAAGGGACATGTTGTTTGATACCGTCCAACAGTCTTTTGTTCTTAAGAGGAAATCTGTCAAGGGGACTGGGGTAGACCTGAAGGGACTGTAGCACAAGCCTAAAGACATCTAATTAGTTTGACATGTAGTCCGATGTTCATCTCTTGTCACGTCAGTGCAGTTGGATGCATAACTGGCAGCAGATTATTTAGCGCTCTTTTCAAAAGGCTGCTAAAGGCCAATTTCACCCCGGCATGTCAGGATGAAGAAAGGAAGGACAAGTTATTATCCCAGTCGTCATTGAAGCCAAAACGAAATGCTGTCCTAGTATACGAACTTAACAATTCGATTCCCAAGATATTTTGCCGCATTCTTCAACTCCTCTCTGAATTTTCTCTGGGTCACTGCATAGATACACGTGTTGGTGCAACAGCTCATGAGCTGAAGCATGTTTCCACTCTCTTGGAGAATAAATTTTGGGTCATTGAAATTGGAACCTCCGAAATAAGATTCGTTTGTGATTTTCACATACAGGAAATCTACAACATACGTCATCCACAACAGGACGAAACTTCCAGAGATGGCGAAGAGTAAAACGATGGACTTTCTCCGGTTCTCTAACTCTGGGTCACTCTGATTCTCTCCGTTGCTGTGAGCCCGGAGTCTCCTGCGACCTCTACTGGCCACTAGGATGTGTCTGACGGTCAAGGCATTGAGCAACAGAATCAGGAAGAAAGGGAGGCCGGGATTTAAAACACGTGCAAACCAGTCATAGGCTGTCCATGCGAGTGAAGTATAGAAGCTGGATTTTATATTACAAAACCATGGCACATTGTTAATTATATACAGAGGTTCGTAAATAAAGTACCAAGGAACGCTTTTTAAACAGCTCAAAAAACCGACCATACCTATAACCACTGACGCCGTTCTCTCGGTGCAATAATTTGTTTTCAGCTTCTGGCAACAAATGGCTATAAATCGATCGAAGGTGAAAGCGACGGTTAACCAGACTGAGCTCTCCGTGGCTGCGTAGATTATCACGGTACTGAGAGTACAGGCCGGAGTCAGGGACATAAAACTAACTGGAAAATAAATGCCTGTAATCCGATTGAATATCACTGCAGTGATAACGACCAGGAGATCCGTCACCGCCATGGACACCAGGTACAGAGTGATACATCCGGAGAGACCGCACCTTCCCCGGGACAGGATCGCAATCGCCACTAAGTTAACTGAGAAGAAGAACAAAATTAAAATTGGGAAGTTACCAAAGAAAGTCCCAGCAAATGCATCAGTGTGACAGGATTCCGTGACATCTTTGATACTTCATTGTTTATGGGAGGAAACCAAAACAATTATTAGTGGGTTTCCAGTATCTCCAGTGCCTCAACAACCACAATACCGACAACTTGTCTGGCCGTATCTGTGGAGAGAGAAGCAAAATTACCGTTTCAGTCAGTGACCTTTCATCAGAAGTGGAAACGTTGGAAATGTAATCGATTTTAAGCAAATAAAGCGGGGGCGAGGAAAAGAGAAGAAAAGTGAAGTTTTCTGAGAGGACAGAGGCCTGGAGAGATTTATTATAAGCCCACCAACTCCCACAGCTGCCTCGAATACACTTCCTCACACCTTGCTTCCAGTAAGGACTCCATTCCATTCTCCCAATTTCTCCATCTCCAACGCATCTGCTCTGGATGCAACCTTGCACAACAGCGCTTCTGATTTGTCTTCCTTTTTACTCAACCGAGGATGCCCCCCCAGACTGCAGTTGACAGGGCCCTCAACCACTCCTCCATTACCCCTGACACCTTTTTTCTTTCCTGCAACTCCTTCCCATGCACGTGCAGGAGGTGTACTTGCCCTTTTAACTCCTCGCTCCTCATTATCCTAGGCCCCAAACACTCCCTTCAATTGAAGCAGCGATTTACAGAATAGTTCTGTCCCTCCACTGTCCACCTGCATCAATGGGTGCTTGGAGCTCAGGGTCATTGCCTGACAAGTGGACGGCAACACCGCACCAGACAGCATGACAGAAAAAGGAAAGAAGGTAGCAGCCCTTCATTTTGCAACGTCAGAACTATGTGTCCTGGCCTGTTGGAAGACCATACACAAATCAACGACTCTCGGAAGACTGTCATCATTAACAACGAGCTCAGTAGACTCAATGTGGACATTGCAGCACTTCAGGAGACATTCCTCCCTGCGAGATGATCTCTAAGAGAGCAAGACTACACTTTCTTCTGGCAGGGTAGGGATCCTGAAGAACCAAGACAGCATGGAGTGGGCTTCGCCCACTGAGCTCTTTGCTCAGCATGATAGAGCCACCCTCAAATGGCTCAGAACGCATACTGTCCATCCGACTGTTCACCCCCTCTAGTCCAGGGGAGGCGGTGGCGTACTGGCATTGTCACTGGACTAGTAACCCAGAGACCCAGGTATTGCTCTGGGGACATGGGTTCGAATCCCACCACAGCAGAAGGTGGAATTTGAATTTAATTGATAAAAATCTGGAATTAAAAGATAGTCTAATGATGGCCATGAAACCATTGTCAATTGTTGTAAAACTCATCTGGTTCGCTAATGTCCTTTAGGGAAGGAAATCTGCTGTCTTTACCTGGTCTGGCCTACATGTGACTCCAGATCCACATCAATGCCGTCGAAATGGCCTAGCAAGCCACTCAGTTCAAGAGAAATAAGGGATGGGCTATAAATGCTGGCCTGGCCTACGACGCCCACATCCCATGAAAGAATAAAAAAAGCACACCTATTCAACATTTATGTTCCAACACTCTGCTCCTCACCTGAAATTAAAGACCAGTTCTATGAGAAACTCCATAATATCATTAATAGCATTCCTAATACCGAGCATTGGTTCCTGCTGGAGGACTTTAACGCCAGGGCTGGGGCCGACCATGGCTCATGACCCTCCTGCCTTGGGCGCTATGGCATTGGAAGGATGAATGAGAATGGGCAGAGACTGCTGGAATTGTGTAGCTATCGCAAACTCTGCATCACTAACTCGTTCTTTCATACTAAACCCTGTCACCAGGTTTCATAGAGACACCCAAGCTCACGTCGTTAGCACCAGCTGGACCTCATCGTCACAAGGTGAGCCTCTATAAACAGTGTCCAAATCACACGCAACCTTTGTTACCACGTGCCTGCCTACTTCTTTTCATGTTTGTGCTTTTGGCTAGGGCTGTTCATTATTCTGCCATTAACACTCCCTCTGTACTAATTATTTGTCTTTTACGACACCATTAGCACACTCTTTGCCTTTGCCCATGACCTCCTTGTCAGTTAATCTATATGGCCCTCTGTCCCATCAGACACTTTCCCTTTTGTTCTCTTGCCCCCCACACTCGCTTTACTTGCTAACAACCCATTGCATCTCTAACCTTTGCCAGTTCTGATGAAAGGCCCTGACCTGAAACGTTAACTCTGCTTCGCTCTCCACAGATGCTGCCAGCCCTGCTGAGTATTTCCAGTATTTTCTGTTTTTATTTCAGATTTTCAGCATCTGCAGTATTTTGCTTTTATGACCAACAACTTGTATTTACACAACCCCTTTAACGTAATGAAGTATCCCAAGACGTCTCACAGGAGTGATATAATTTGACATTGAGCCACATAAGGAGAGATTAGGGCAGATGATCAAAAGGTTGATCAGAAAGATAGGTTTTAAAGGGCGTCTTAAAGAAGTATACAGGGGAAGAGAGGCAGGAAGGGTTAGGGAGGAAATTCTAGAGCTTAGGACCCAAGCACTGACGGTCTCGACGTTACTTTTCATACGTAGCTGCCAACTTTTTGATGGTATATCATAAAACAGGAAACTGGCTTAACAATCGAGTCGTCAGCATTAATACATTTGTAGTGCAAAAATGTATTCTGTGATAGAGAGTCATTGTAATTCCACAGGGAATGTTCAGTAAGCAGGAGGTGTCAGGCTAATTCAATATAAGAAACATCAAATGGTTTGTGTAACAAAAATCGCTAGTTTGGAGCCAATATGTTGCCGTTTCAATTGCTTCCATTCTATTGAGTGTGATATTTATAACCATGCAAAATTGTTTGATCTTCTACATAAACAGATCTCACATCCCTGTCAGAATGGAGTGCATGTGGTGCCACATTGTCATCTGCAACTGTAGGAACACATGACCACATAAAGATCACATGACAATTATCTCAGCAGGTCATCTCAAATCGTCCACCTAGATATATAAATCTGCTAAATTTCAATAATTCAATAAATAATAACCTAGGCACTTGCCTAGGTTATGATTTATTGTTCTCAGACTGCAATGGGTACGCTTAAAATCATAGAGTCATCTACGGCTCAGAAGGAGGCAATTCGGCCCATCGAAATCATGATGGATCTCCAGGGAGTCATCCAGTCAGACCCACACGCCGCTTGATCTCCGTGGCACTGAAAGTTTATTTCATTCAAGTGCCCATCCAATTTCTTTTTGAAGTCCTTGATTGTCTCTGCTTCCACTACCCTTGCAGCAGCAAGTTCCAGATCATTACTACCCGCTCTGTAAAGAAGTTTTTCCTCATATTCTCCTTGCATCTTTTGCCCAAAACCTTCAATCTGTATCCCCGAGTCCTTGTACCTTTAGTGAGTAGGAACATTTTCCCTTGTCTAACTTATCTAAATCTGTCACAGTCTTGGATATCGCTATTAAATCTCTCCTCAGTCTCCTTTGCTCTCAGCAGAACAACCCCAGCTTTTCTATCCTAAGCTTAGAGCTAAAACCCCCAATCCCTGGAAACATTCTGATAAATCTCCTCTGCACCTGCATCACCTCACACTTGTCAATATCGAATTCTATCTGCCGCTTGTCTGCCCATTCTGCTTGCCTATCTATTTCTTGCTGTTTATGTCATCCTCACTGTTTGCCAAACCTCCAAATCTGGTGCTATTGGCAAATTTTGAAGCTCTACTCTATATTCCAATATCCAAGTCATTTATAGACAGTAAAAAATGCAATGGTCTTGGGGAATAGGACTGTCTACCATCCTCCATTCTGAAAAATAAACAATCATTCATTATGATTTCTGTTTTCTGTCTTTAAGCCATTTTTGTAAATCCAATTGTACACTCACTCTCCTATTCCATGAGTTTAAACTTTGTTAACCAGCCTTTTATGTGCTACCTTATCAAATGTTTTCTGAAAATCCAAATAAACAACATTCACCGCATTCCCTCCATCAACCTTCACTGTTACTTCATCAAAAATTCAGCTGTATGACATACTTGTACGTTCCACTGCTATTAATAAAACCAAAACGTTGATTCACCGCTGGTGTCCAAGCCTGTATAAATTGGATAAATAGAATAAACATGGGGTCAATTTTCACTGAGACCACCTGACATTAGGAGGCCTCAAAATGGAAGCGATGGCTTTAGGGTCTTGTTGACATCAACGAAGAGCTTCGCCTACAATTCGAGGTCTGGAGCACTCCTTGCTTCAGTCTATAGACAGCCTTTAGCATGCAAATCTGCATCAAAGGAACTTGATATCCTTGGTGTTGGCCCTGCACTTCACCCCTCATCACGCAAAAGTCAAATTCAATCCCTCTTGGGAGCCCAGATCAAATATTGTGAAATTGCTCTTTGAGATAGCACACAATGGGTGAAATAACACATCATACATAATTTAAACTTTATAATTTGCCGTGGATTCTCTATAACTCTGCACTGCAGCGAAGGACCAATTTTATCCCTGACATTTGGTCTTAACTTTGCGGTCCATTCTGACTTTTGGCCGACGAAAGTCTGGAGCTCGCCGCCTGTTACTGCGACGTCACGTTTTGAAGCATCAGTTTGATTGACACCAGTCTGGAGATGTCCACGGCATCAAAAAATGCCCCCATGCATATCTCCGATTTTATATCTCCCCCTTATTGGGTCCTTATGTTCTATGTGAATTTCCCATTCATCGCACTTTCCGTGTCACATTTTGCTCAGGGTTTTCTGTCACACTGAATGAGATGCAAATATGTAATGAGGATCCATATTTTTTGCGGCTTATTGGTTTATATGTAAACTTCGTTCCTCACTAAAACGTTATAACTACTTATTTACAGCTACACATAATATTTACATGAGACAAACATCAAAGTTGACCATTGTTTATATCAACATGCATGGCCGCTAATGTTTTCACCTGGATGCCTTTTATTAACCGGATATGGGCTTGGTTGGCCGGGCCAGCATATATTCTCCATCCCTAGTTGCCCTTGAGAGGGTGGTGTTCAGCCACCTTCTTAACAACTGAATACTTCCTAGGTCATTTCAGCTGGCGGTTAAGAGTCGGCCACGTTGTTGCGGGTCTGGAGTCACATGTAGGTCAGACCAGGTAAGGACGGCCGATTTCATCCTTTAAAGGACACGAGTGAACCAGCTGGATTTTATGACAACTAGTATTACTGAGACTAACCTTTTATTCCAGATTTATTAATTAATAAAATTTAAATTTCCCAGCCGCCATGGTGAGAGATGAACACATGTTTCTGGATCAATAGTTCAGTAACATAACCATTACGTTTCTGCCCCCACAACATAACATGATTCCCATCACAGGTCCATGTGCAATTCGAATCTCACGATATTCAGCCTCAATGATATTACTTTCAAACCCGATTCACCTTGGTTATATTTTGGGGTTTTGTAATGTGTTGAACAAACTAACAACATTTCCTCTCTCCTATCCTGCTCCCTCATTAACCACTGTTTTAGTTTTAGTTTTAGAGATACAGCACTGAAACAGGTCCTTCGGCCCACCGAGTCTGTGCCATCCATTAACCACCCATTTATACTAATCCTACACTAATCCCATATTCCTACCACATCCTCACCTGTCCCTATATTCCCCTTCCACCTACCTATACTAGGGGCAATTTATAATGGCTAATTTACCTATCAACCTGCAAGTCTTTTGGCTGTGGGAGGAAACTGGAGCACCCGGGGGAAACCCACGCAGACACAGGGAGAACTTGCAAACTCCACACAGGCAGTACCCAGAATTGAACCTGGGTCGCTGGAGCTGCGGTGCTAACCACTGTGCCACTGTGCTGCCCCTCTCAGAACAGAGCGTAGAAACGCCATTCACCACCCAAAGAAAAACCCAGCGACACCTTAGCAAGGTACTCTCTAGCAGGTAAGCTATTTACTAGATTTCATAGTGAAATGACTCACTCAATTAATAATTATTCTACAACTTAAGCAGAATAACTTATGCTTACTTACTCGGTAAACGTGAAGATTGAGCTAGTATATAGATTTAACAGCCACTTTTAAAAACACGCAACACCTGTGATTCTTTTGCTCAGATCTCCACATTCATTTACAAAATTTGTCAGTATTTAGTTTATAGCTTCATGTCTATCATGATAAACACAATCATCGTTTCCATCAGCAAATTTATAACGATCCAAATTAAAGGCCAATTTTAGCGCAGAATGGGAAATAATAATGGAAGAGTGTAATGAGAAAGGGAACTGTAGCATTGCTGTTATGTCACTGGACTAGTCATTTAGTCGGCCTGGATTGATAATCCGGGGAAATAAGGGGTGAAATTGGTTTTGGGCTGGGGCGAAGGGGCCGCCTGTTTTACTCGCGGTCCGGTTTTCTACCTCTCTGATATGGGACAGGGGTGCAGAACTGGATGAAGTGTTGAACTGGCCACCGATTTGCTTTACTGGTCAAGATCAATTTCACCCCTCACCGTTTCCATCGGACAAATCTTGACTTTGAGTGAAAGTGTGAAACGGTTGATAGTGAATCTACAGCTTATTTAACATCTCTCCTGAATCTCTACTGAAATCAATGGAAACATAATTCAAGCGAGATTCAAACGGGCTGCCTCCTTGCTATTGCCCAATTGAGACTAACACGGAAAGTTAAAGTTAGATGTTATTGTTGGAAATGTGTTCTCAAATTTGCTACCTGCAGAATTATCCTGATGAACTATATGTTTTCTTTAAAGTCAACAAAACACGATGTTTTTTTAATCACTCAAAGGATATTATCAGCCTGGCACAAGGCCAGTGACAAGTAGTTGCGGCATTATATTGCATGTGTCCAAGACTCAATGATTGCAGCGTGCATAAAACAAAATAGCTATTAAAATAATAGAAACTTAGTAAACCCGACCAAGCGACTTTATAACAAACACCTGGAAATGAATGTGTCTCGTTGCTAATGTCAGTGTCAGCAGTAAATTCATAAAATAGTAATGAACACAATTAATTATTTCGTGCAATGACTCACCTGGAACTCCAATGGCAGCAAGAATTGGGTAGTAAATGGCATACACTGCACCAGTTACTCGGCCATGCATTTTCTATAAGAAGCGATGGTCTCTACTGTTGACAGTAGTTCAGCGATTCCTCATACTGACAAAGCCCCTCATTTGTACATGATGTAAATCCACAGAGAGGCAATTAGTCTCCACAAATATTTCCAGTTACTTGAACAAACAGATTCAGCAGCTACTTTCCATGCTCATTTTGGGAGACAGCTATCAATGCTTGAGGTCTTCATGCATCCCAGGTTATTTTGAATGTAATTCGTTAGTTTGGGTAAAACTAAGGTGGGCTGATGCATACAGAATGTTCATTTCTGTGAGACAACAAAGGAGTATCACTAGCTATGAAGCTGAACCCACCTTAGCTCAGTGACATCTAGACCAGGCGGGAAGCAGAATGACAGTGAAAGTCACACACTACTGACTGTTCTTATATATTAGAAAATATGCTCACACATGACACAGTGTCTCCACAAAATGCAAGTTATATCCACTTAGCCAATGAGCACCCACACAATACAAAGTATTCCCTCACAATAACAACAACTTGTTAACAACAACATAGCACCTTTAATGTGGTAAAATGTCCAAAGGCGCTTCACAGGAGAGTTATCAAGCAAATTGAGACTGCATCATGTAAGGCGATATTAGGGCAGATGTGGAAAAGCTGGCTCAAAGAGGCAGTTTTAAGGAGTATCGTAAAGGAGAGGAGTTAAAAGTAGAGAACAGAGAGGTTTAAGGAGGGAATTCCAAAGATAGTGCCTTGGTATCTGAATGCACGGCAACCATTGGTGGATTAATGAAAAACAGGGATGTTCAAGTGGCCGGAAGTAGAGAAGAGCAGATATTTCGGAATGTTGTGGGGCTGGTGGAGATTACAAAGAGAGTGAGAGGTGCGTTCATGGAGGAAATTGAACACAAGAACGAGAATGTCTAAATCGAGGAATTGCTGAAATAGGACCCAATACAGATTCGTGAGCGCAGGGTAGAACTTTCTGCTCACCCATTACTGGATGGCAGAAAAGTAGGATGACAAATCAAAAGCAGTAAATGGATCGAGAGAGGTCATGGTGAGATAGAGCTCGATGTCAGTGTACACGCGATGATGTCACCAAGTGGCATCATACAGAGCAGAATTAGAAGGGGGAAAGGATAGCACCTTGGAGGACAGCAAAGGTAACATTGTGCGAGCAGGAAGTGGTACATCAATGTCCATCACGAACAGTGGCTGGGCAGCACCACCACTGACCGAGCTGGCCGAGTCCTGAAGGACCTAGATCTACTGCTGGACCTAGCTCACGGTAGGTGATGAGGAAAGTAACAAAAGGAATAAAAGCCGACTCAACATCTTCCTCAAAGATGTACCTAATGCAGATGCATCTGTCCATGACAGTGTTGGTTGGAGTGACTGTACAGTCCTTGTGGAGACGAAGTACCGTCTTCATACTGAGGACACTCTACCAATGCGCTTATTGGGATAGAGTGAGAACAGATCTAGCAGCTCAAACTGCGCATCCATGAAGCACTGTAGACCATCAGCCACAGCAGAAATATCTTCAGCCACAATCTCTAACCACATAGCCCGGCATGTCCCCCACTCTACCTTTAACATCAAGCCAGGTGACCAATTGTGGTTCAATGAGCAGTGTAGGAGAGCAAACCATGAGCGGCATCAGGCATACTTAAAAATATGTTGCCTACCTAAAGAAATTACAACACAGGACTACATGCATTCTAAAACAGCTGAAGCAGCATGTGATAGACAAACCTGTGATCCCACAAACAACGGAACAGATCAAGGATATACAGTCGTAAATAGTGGTGGAAAATTAAACAACTAACTGGAGGAGGAAGCTCCAAAATCCCGTACTCAATTTTGGGGAACTCAGCACGTCAGTGCAAAAGACAAGGCTGAAGTGTTTGCAACCATCTTCAGCCAGAAGTGCTCAGTGGATGATCCATCTCGGCCTCCTCCTGAGGTCTCCACCAACACTGATGCCTGTCTATGAGCAATTAGATTAATTTGACGTGATATCAAGAGGCATCTGAAGGCACTGAATACAGTAAAGGTTATGAACCTTGATACCATCCTAGCTGTAGTACTGAAGATTTGTGCTCCAGATCTAGCCGTGCACTTAGCCAACCAGTTCCAATACAGCAACAACATAAGCATCTACCTGACAATGTGGAAAATTGCCCAAGTATATACTGTCGCCAAAAAGCAGGACCAATCCAATCCAGCCAATTAGGACCCTATCAGCCTACCCTCAATAAAAACAAAATGATGGACGGTGTTTTCGACAGTGTTATCAAATGGCACTTACTCAGCAACAACCTGCTCACCGATGCTCAGTTTGAGTTCCACCAGAGCTACCTAGCTGCAGACCTCATTGGTATAAACATGCACAAAAGTGCTGACTTCCAGAGGTGAGGTGAGAGTTACTGCCCTTGATACAAAGACAACATTTGACCCAGTGTGGCATCAAGGAACCCGAGCAAAATTAAAATCAATGGGAATCGGGGAAATACTCTCCGCTGGTTAGTGTCATACCTAGCGCAAAGGAAAAGGGTTGTGGTTGTTGGAGGCCGATCATCTTAGCCCCAGGGCATCGCTGCAGAAGTTCCTCAGTGTAGTGTTCTAGGTCCAACGATCTTCAGCTTCTTCATCAATGTACTTCTCCCAAACTTAAGGTCAGAAGAGTGGATATCGCTAATGATTGTATAGTGTTTTGTACCATTCATGGCTGCTCAGATACTGAAGCATTCCGTCTCACATGCAGCAAGATCCGGACAACATTCAGGTTTGGGATGATAAGTAGCAAGAAACTTTCGCATGACAGTAGTGCCAGGCACTGACTTCTCCAAGAAGAAGCAATCTAACTATTTCCCCTTGCATGCAATGGCATTATCTTTGCTGAATCCCCCACCATCAGCATCTGGGAGTCACCTTTGAGCAGAAACTTACCTGGACCAACTGGCCATACAAATACTTGGTCACAAGAGCAGGTCAGAGGTTGGGAATTCTGAGTCACCTCCTGACTCCCCAGTACCTGTCCATCTACAAGGCACTAGTCAGGGGCGTGATGGAATACTCTCCACTTGCCTGGATGGGTGCAGTTCCAACAGCACTCAAGAAGCTCGAAACAATCCAAGACAAAATATCCCTCTTAACCGGCACCCCATTAACCACCTTAAACACTCACTCGCTCCACCATCATGCGCACAGTGGCAGCAAAGTGTAGCACCTACAAGATGTAGTGCAGCAAATCGCCAAGGCTCCTTCCACAGTACCTTCCAAGCCCACGACCTCTACCACCTAAAAGGACAATGGCAGCAGATGCATGGGAACACTAACACTTGCAAGGGCTCTGGTAGGGTAATAATGTTCTCCCAATAGATAATTCTCATCCGCTTGGTCGGAAATTTTTTTTTAATGATCACAAACAATCTGTTCGGTTTTTGCACATTTTTTGCACATTCAGCAATGGTAATGCCATTGCATGCATGTATTTATCCCACACGCATTCATAAAATGAAGCGCCCCTCAGCCGTTAGGGACAGTGATCTCATTGAAACAGGAACCTAAAGATGCCGATATTGCACACCAAGTCACTGTCTGTACTGTCAGACAAAGGAATATTATTGTTATCAATATTAATAATACGCAGATTACTGCGCAGCCCAATTTTCGGATCACGAACCCATAGAAATAACCTGAAGGAGAAATAATGACTGACTTTATTCCAATCCACATTTCAGACAGTGTTCTAAGGCCTTGGAGAGGTTGCTGCGGAGACTCAATACACTTGGACCACTGTTGAGGGGCCTCAGTTATGTGGAGAGATTAGAGAAGCTGGGTTTGTTCTCCTTAGAACAGATAATTTTAAAGTGAGATTTCAAGGTAGTGTTCACAACTTTGAAGGATTTTGATAGTATTGGTGGTGAGATGCGGTTTCAACTGGCAGGAGTGTCGGTAACCAAAGGGCACAGAGTCAAGATAAATGCCCAAAGAATAAGAGGGAGGGGATGAGTTGTTCTTTTTATGCAGCGAGTTCTTATGAGTTGGAACACATGATCTGAAATGGCATTGAAGCAAATTTAACAGCAACTTTCAAAGGGGATATAATTGAAAAGGAAAAATATTCAGGGCTGTGGAGATCAGTAGATTGTGAATTCCATTTCAACCTCAGAACCTGATCATATTAACCAGGCTTTAAATAGGTGCAATGCTTAAAAGGCAGTACCTTCCCAGGGACAATGTGGACCAATAAACTCTCTCCCTCCCCTTTTCTGATGAGGTGGATATTAAAGCTCCCATGGCACCACACCGTATCCTGATCAACATTCCACCCTTGAACCAACATCAACCAAAGTACATTAACAGGAATTGAACAGCTTTGCTCCAATCCTGTTGTTCCTGTGTAAACATCGGCCTTTGGTAATTAAATCTTTTGGAACCTCCCGCAGAAGGTGATGAGCTGGTTTATCAGTGCAAACCGTTTCTTGGCAGATTAATAATCAGCGATTGGCATCGACATTTTATTGTAGCTGCAGTGGCAAACTGTAGCCAGAAGATGGCAGTCTTTACACGAAACAGGCGCTGTTTCCGTCATTATTGCACTGGACCCTGTCTTGTTTATATTACACAAGACTCTTTCTCTGTGTGTATTAAACTAGACCCTGCCTCTGTTTATATCACACTAGACCTCGTCTCTATATTGTACTCGACCCTGTCTCTGATTATATCAAATAACATCATGTATCTGTTTATATTAGACCCACACCCTGTCTCTGTTTAAATAAAACTAGGTCCTCTCTCAGTTACTTTTACATGAGGCCATGCCGCGGTTTATATTAAAGTACAATGCATCTCTGATACATTAAGCAAGGCGCTGCTTCAACTGATTATAACACTAGACAATGTCACTGGTTATATTACACTAGGCCCTGTCTCAGTTATTACTGTACTAGACCCCGACACTGTTTATATTAAACTAGGCTCTGTTACAATTATTATTACAATAGCGCATGAACATCTTTAAATTAAACGACGCCATGTCTCTGTTTATGTTACAATAGCCCCTTTTTGCAATATATAAATGACTTGGATCTTAGAGTACGGAGTAGAATTTCAATATTTGCCGATAACACCAAACCTGGAGGTATGGCAAACATTGAGCATGATACGAACCGCCTGCAACAGGACATAGCTAGGCTAGCTGAGCGGACAGACAGATGGCAGACGGAGTTTAATACTGACAAGTGTGAAGTGATGCATTTTGGCCGAAGGAATAGGGAAAGGCAATGTATACTTAATGGCACAGTTCTAAAGAGTGTGCAGAAACAAAGGTATCTGGAATGCATGTGCATCAATCTTTGCAGATGGCAGGACATATTGAGAAAGTGGTTAGCAAAGCATGTGGGATCTTGGGCTTCATAAATAGAGGCATAAAGTGCTGAAACAGGGAAGTCATGCAGAACCTTTACAAAACTCTGGTTAGGGCACAACTAGTGTAATGCAACTGGTTTTGGTCACACGCTTTAGGAAGGATGTGAAGGTCCTTGAGAGGGTACAGAGGACATTTACCAGAATGGTTCTAGAGATGGGGCATTTTAGTTTGGGGGTAGGTTGGAAAAGCTGAGGTTGTTCTCATAGAGCATAGGAGATTGAGGGGAGAATTAATAGAGGTGTAGAAGATTATGACAGGCCTAGATAAGATAGGCAAGGGAAAGCTGTTATCACTAACTGATGATACAAGGACAGATTGATGGTATTGGGCAAGTGATGCAGGGAGAATATGAGGAAGAACGTTTTACGCAGCGAGTGGTAATAATCTGGAACTCGCTGCCCACGAGCGTGGTGGAAGTACAGATAATCAATGATTTCAAAAGGAAATTGGATGGCCACTTGAAGGAAATAAACGTGCAGGACTTCGGGGATCGAGTGGGTTAGACTAGATTGCGCCACCGAGAGCCGGTAGACCTGTTGGGTGGAATAACCGCCTTCTATGTTGTAAATGATTCTATGACATTTTGACTATGAATGTTCATGTCTGTATTTATAATTTATACTGTGTTCTGCCTCTGGTATTACTGCACGATGCCATGTCTCCCTTGATATTACAATAGGCCTTATCGAATACATCATTACACCTGTCCCTATCTGATTTATTTCCAGACTCGATTGTGCCTTTCTTAATAGTATGCAGGATTCTGCCTCAGTTACTAGTGCACTAGACCCTGTTTCAGTTATTATGACACAAGACTTTGTCGCTCCAGCAGCAATGACTGAGACATGGCCGAGTGTAATCTAAACATAAGACATGGTCTATAGCAGCAAAACCAAACACAGCAATGAATGCAATATAAACAAAGGCATGGTCAGGAGCAGTAATAGCAAAGTGTAATGCAGATAGAGGCATACTGAATGCAATAATAGCTGAGACATGGTCTAGTGTAAAATAAACAGAGACACAATCCAGTGCTGTAATAAATGAGATAGGCTCTCGTGGGATATAAAGAGAGGCTTGGTATAATGCAATAAGAAACAAGAAATTGCTCAACGAGAATCCTGTGGAGCATAGGTAGTGCACAAACTCGATTGAGTGGCCTTTTCTCTGTGCCGTAAATTTTAATGAAAGAAAGCGAGATTGCTGAGACAATGACTAAATTCTGTGTTGAAAAATACGCTGAATTTATGAAAAGTGAAGGGATAGCAAATCAGAGAAATGCCATTTTCTGAAAGGATGATATTCCGAATGCTCTGTGGGCCATCAGCAGCAGCAGAATTGTACTCAACCACAATCTGTAACCTCATGGCCCAGTATATTCCCCACTCTACCATTGCCATCAAGCCAGGAGACCAACCCTGGTTCAATTAAGAGTGCAGGAGGGCATGCCAGGAGCAGCACCAGGCATACCTCAAAATAAGGTGTCAACCTGGTGAAGCTGCAACACAGGACGTAAGCAGCATGCGATAGACAGAGCTAAGCGATCCCATAATCAACGGATCAGATCTAAGCTCTGCAGCCCTGCCACATCCAGTCATGAATGGTGGTGAACAATTAAACAATTAACTGGAGGAGGTGGCTCCACAAATATCCCCATCCTCAATGATGGAGGAGCCCAGCACATCAGTGCGAAAGATAAGACTGAAGCATTTGCAACAATCTTCAGCCTGAAGGGCCGAGTTGATGATCCATCTCGGCCTCCTCCTGAAGTCCCCAGCATCACAGATGCCAGACCTCAGCCAATTCGATTCACTCCACGTGATATCAAGAAATGACTGAAGGCACTGGATACTGAAAAAGCTATGGGCCCTGTCAATATTCCGGCAACACTAATGAAGACCTGTGCTCCAGAACTTGCCGTGCCCCTAGACAAGCTGTTCCAGTACAACTACAACACTGGCATCTACTCTGCAATGTGGAAATTTGCCCAGATATGTCCTGTACACAAAAAGCAGGACAAATCCAATCCGGCCAATTACCGCCCCATCAGCCTACTCTCTCTTATCAGTAAAGTGATGGAAGGTGTCAGCAACAGTGCCATCAAGCAGCACTTGCTTAGCAATAACCTGCCCAGTGACGATCAGTTTGGGTTCCGCCAGGGCCACTCAGCTCCTGACCTCATTACAGCCTTGGTTCAAACGTGGACAAAAGAGCTGAACTCAAGAGGTGAGGTGAGAGTGACTACCCTTGACATCAAGGCAGCATTTGATCGAGTATGGCATCAAGGAGCCCGAGCAAAACTGAGGTCAATGGGAATCAGGGGGAAAACCCTCCACTGGCTGGAGTCATACCGAGCACAAAGGAAGATGGTTGTGGTTGTTGGAGGTCAATCATCTGAGCTCCAGGACATCACTGCAGGAGTTCCTCAGGGTAGTGTCCTAGGCCCAACCATCTTCAGCTGCTTCATCAATGACCTTCCTTCAATCATAAGGTCAGAGTGGGGATGTTAGCGGATGATTGCACAATGTTCAGCACCATTCGTGACTCCTCACATACTGAAGCAGTCCGTGCAGAAATGCAGCAAGGCCTGGACAATATCCAGGCTTGGGCTGATAAGTGGCAAGTAACATTCGCGCCACACAAGTGCCAGGCAATGAAAATCTCCAAAAGGAGAGAATCTAACCATCCCCCCTTGACATTCAACAGCATTACCATTGGTGAATCCCACACTATCAACATCCTAGGGGTTACCATTGACCAGAAACTGAACTAGAGTAGCCATATAAATACCGTGAATACAAGAGCAGATCAGAGGCTAGGAATCCTGAGGCGAGTCACTCATCTCCTGACTCCCCAAAGCCTGTCCACCATCTACAAGGCACAAGTCAGGAGTATGATGGAATACTCTCCACTTGCCTGGATGGGTGCAGCTCCAACAACACTCAAGAAGCTTGACATCATCCAGGACAAAGCAGCCCGCTTGATTGGCAACCCATCCACAAACATTCACTCCCTCCACGACTGACGCACAGTGGCAGCAGTGTGTACAAGATGCACTGCAGCAACGCACCAAGGCTCCATAGGCAGCACCTTCCAAACCCACGACCTCTACCAACTAGAATGACAAGGGCACCAAATACATGGGAACACCACCACCTGCAAGTTCCCCTCCAAGTCACACACCATCCTGACTTGGAACTATATCGCCGTTCCTTAACCGTCGCTGCGCCAAAATCCTGGAACTCCCTTCCTGATGAGTGCAAGCCAAAAGCTTCGACATGTCTCTATTTTCAACACTACTCAAGATCTGTACTACTAAATGACTAATTATAGAGTGGCTAAAATGGTGACTTTAAGTTTCCTAATATAGAATGGGATAGTGATAGTGTAAAGGGCTGAGAGAGGAAAGAGTTTCTAGAATGTGTTCAGGAATATTTTCGACATCAGTATGCTTCCAGTCCAACGAGGAAGCAGGCACTGCTGGATCTGGTTCTAGGTAATGAGGTGGGACAAAGTGTCAGCACGGCAACATTTAGGGGACCGTGAACATCGCATCTTAAGGTTTAGTTTAGCGACGAAAAAGGACAAGGAACAATCCAGAGTAAATTGGTGGAAGGACCAACTTCAATGGAGTGAGAAAGTATCTGTCCCAAAAAAAAAAACTGGAATCAATAATTGGCAGACAAAACTGTAACTTTACAATAAACTGCCATTAAAGGGGAGATAGCTTGGATATAGTCAAGGTATATTCCCAATGTGGAGAAAGGTAAGGCAATCAGACTCAGCGCTCCCTGGATGACCAACGGGATAGACAGTAAGACGAAGAAGAAAAAGGGTGAATATGACAGATGTCGGATGGATAATACAACTGAGAACAGGCTGAATAAAAAAAGCTCAAAGGGAAAGTGAAAAAGCAAATAAGAGAAACAAAGAGAGGGTATGAGAGGAGACTAGGAGCTAACATTAAAGGGAGTCCAAAAGCATTCTATAGGCATATAAATAGCAAAAGGGTAGCAAATCATGAGTGGGGACCGATTAGGGACCTTAAAGGCGATTTCTGCATGGAGTCAGGGGTCATGGCTGATGTATTAAATGAGTATTTTGCATCTATCTTTAATAAGGGAAAAGATGCTGCCTAAATCAGGTTGTTAGAGGAGTTCATGAGAACCTAGATGGACTAAAAATTGATAAACATGAGGTACTAGATAGGCTGACTGTACTCAAAGTTGATACATCACTAGGACTGAATGGGATGCGTCCAAAGATACTGAGAGAAGTAAAGGTGGAAATTGCAGAGGCACTGGCGATAATCTTCCAATCCTCCTTAGATACAGGTTTGTGTTAGATGACTGGAGAATTGCAAGTGTTATATCCTTGTTCAGAAAAGGATGTAAGGACAAGCCTTGCAACTACAGGCCAGTCAGTTTAACTCCGTGGTGGGAAATGATAATTCGGGGAAAGAAAACTGCCATTTGGTTAAATGTGGATTAATTAAAGAAAGCCATAACGGATTTGTTAAGGACAAACCGTGTTTTACTAAATTGCTTGAGTTTTTTGTTGCGGTAAGGAAGAAAATTCATGAAGGTATCGCTGTTGATGTGTTATTTGATAAAGTGCCACATAACAACTTTATCAGCAATGTTACAGGCCATGGAATAAAATGAACAGTGGCAGCATGGATGGTGACAAAAAGGAGAAAGTAGTGGTGAGCGGCTGTTTTCAGACTGGCGGAGGTATATAGTGGGCTTCCCTAGGCCTCGGTATGACGAAACCTGCGTTTCTTGGTATGTATGAATGACATAGGCTTGGGGGTACAGGGCACAATTTGAAAACTTGAGGTGACAAAAAACCTTGGCAGTATTATGAACTGTTAGGGGAGACAGTGATAAACCTCAAGAGGACATAAACAGTCTGGTGGAATGGCTGGGTAAGTGGCAGATGAAATTTAATGCACAGAAGTGTGAAGTGCTTCATTTTAGTTGGAAGAATGAGGAGAGGCAATATAAATTAAAGGGTACAATTCTGAAGAGGGTGCAGAAGCAGGAGGACCTGGGTGTAAATGTGTACATATCGTTAAAGGTTGCAGGACAGAATGAGAAAGCAGTTAATGATGCATACGAGATTCCGGGATTTATAAATAGGAGTATAGATTACAAGAACAAGCAATTTATGATGTACCTGCACAACTGGTACAGCCTCAACTGGAGAATTTTGTCCAATTATGGGCGCTACACCTTCGGAACGATGTTAAGGCGTAGAAAAGATTCACCAGAATGTTCCGAGGGATGAGGAACTTCAAATCTCTGGATAGGTTGGAGAAGCTGGGGCTGTCCTCCTTGGAGAAGGGAAGATCAATAACAGATTATGATAAAAGTGTTCAAAATTATGAGGGGTCTGGGCAGAGCAGATAGAGAGAAACTGTTCCCATTGGCCGAAGGATCCAAAACTAGAGGTCACCGCTTTAAGGTGATTGGCAAAAGAAGCAGTGACGATATGAAGAAAAGATTTTTTTTTAATGCAGTGAGTGGTTCGGATATGGAATGCTCTGTCTGCAGGTGTAGGGGAGGCATGTTCAATCCAAGCCTTCAAAACAGATTTGAACAATTATCTGATGAGAAAACAACTGCAGGGCTACGGGGGAAAGGCCGGGGTGTGGTACTTGATGAGTTGATTTTGCAGAAAGCCAGCACAACCACGACGTGACGAATGGCCTCCTGTTCTGCAGACACTCCGTGATTCCATTTTTCGATGATTCGATGAAAGACGAAGAGCTGTTTAAGGGCGGAATTCCAGAAATCAGGATCGTGGTAGTTGAAATTTCACAATTAAATTTTTAAGGTGGATGACATCTTTTGCAATGTATATAAACTAGTTGATCCAATGCGTACTGTACAAATGCATTCATATATTGAAATTGAATGTTTCTCAAGCCGTTAACTTAATGGATTTAGAGAAGCTGGGATCATTCTCCTTAGAGCTGAAAACGCTAAGTGGAGATGTTGAAAGATTTTTTTTTCTAATAATATACTTTATTCATAAAATGTCCATAAGCACATTCCATAAAACTTCAAATTGTTCTTTATCGAAAGTGCAATTTGCGTCAAGTTCTTTGCACGCAGCCTCTGGCACTCAATACAATTGCAATTACACGTGATATTTACCACATACATTTCATGAGAATCATATAGCCCAAGGGGTTTAACATAGTTTCTTTCCCCTCGGTATAATATAGTGGAAGGACCTTAAACAGTGGCCTTTCCCCATTGAACCTTTGTGGCGGCTGCCCCAAGTTTTAGTGCGTCCCTCAGCACGTAGTCCTGGACCTCGCAATGTGCCAGTCTGAAACACTCGGTGGTGGACAACTCTTAGCACTGGTTGACCAGCATGTTTCGAGCAGACCAAAGAGTGTATTTTGCCAAGTTGTTGTCCCTCCAGCAACAGTTGAAGTTTCTTTCAGTGTGCATTCCTGGGAACAGACCATGGAGCACAGAATTGTTTGCCATGCAGCTGCTCGAGATGAACCTCGACAAAAACCACTGCATCCCTCGACAGACGTGCTTTGCAAAGGCACATTCCAGAAGGAGATGGGCAATGGTCACTTCCGCATTGCAGACACCCCGAAGACAACGTGCAGCGGGAGTGAGACTCGGGGTGTGCATGAGAGATCTGATAGGGAGAGCCCTTCTCACCACCTGTCAGGCGACGTCTTGGTAAGTGTTTGAAAGTTCTGGTGATGAGGCATTCTGCCAAAGGACTTTGACAGTCTGCTCGGGGAACCATCCGACAGGATCCACCATCTCCTTTCCTCGCAGGGCCTCGAGGACATTCCATGTGGACCGGTGCTTGATGGAGTTATGGTAAAAGGTGTTTTTCTGCACAAACTTTTCCATGAGGGTCAGGTGGTACGTCACGGTCCAACTGGATGAAGCATTCTGCGGCAACATGGCCAGACCAATTCTTCACAACACCAGGGACAGATAGAACCTCAGCACGTAGTGATACTTGTTGTCTGCATACTCAGGGCCTACGCACAGCTTGATGCAGCTGCACAGAGTTGTTCAGCATTATGATGACATTTAAGAGAGTAAATAAGGACAAACAAGATGGTGAGCAACCAGAGGGACACATTTAAAAGTGGCATAAAAAGCCAAGGGGGAAATGAGGAGAAACTTTATTTTATTTTAGTGTATCAAGTTGTTAGGTTCTGGCATGCACTCCTTGAAAGAAGAGCATGTTCAACAGTAACTTTCAAAAGAGAATTGCATAGATAATTGGAACGGTATCATCTGCAGCTCTCTGGGGAAAGACAAAGGCGAGGGAACAGGTGTTTAACCCTTTGAAAGGGCATGTAGAGGAAAAATAGGCCGAATGGCCGCCGTCTCCACTGTATGATTCGTTGATGATCCGTGACGACAGGTGCACTCACAGGAATGCAACATAACCATTTGATTCTTGATTAGTTGGTGTCTAAAGAACAGATAAAATCTATGCTTCAGAAAAAAGTAATGTGCTGTAGTTTTTGTGGCTCGGAAAGTCACTGGTTAATGTTGCTAATATTTGTTTTTCATCCTTGCTCATTGTAACATCCGCCACCACCCGTCCACCCCCACCCGCAGTCCCCCACTTCCACGCCTAACTGCCATCTCGCTGCTGTCGTTTCCAGGCCCAGACAATTAAACCACATTTCTCGGTTTGTGCAAACTGATATTCTGAGAGCGTGTTCATTGAAACCGCAACTTCAACCCATTTCCGTCTGCCGTTGGTTGCCTTGTCAACGGGACTCTAGTTCCTCCAATCAAGGGGCAACTCGTGTATCATTCTATCTCAACAGTTGCTGTCGAAACGCGCAGCCGAAACTCAATTAACCCTCCAGCTGCTGGTTGATTTTTTAAAAAATAGCAACCTGATGGAAAAATTAGAGCATCAACTTGAAGGCTGACCCAGCGTCGCAGGCTCTTGTGCCGTTCAGTAATTTTAGATTGGAGGGCCCAAATATTCCTCTTAGAATTCAAATAGAAGTGATAATGCACTCCAGATGTTCAGGAAGTAATGCTAAACTTTTATAATTCAGTAGTTAGGCCTCAGCCGGGATATTATGTCCAATTCTGGGCAGCACATTTCTGGAAGGGAGTGAAGGCATTAGAGGGTGAAGAGGAGATTTACTAGAATGGTAGCAGGGATGACAGACTTCAGTTATTCCTGCAGACTGGAGAAGCTGGGATTGGGCACTTAGAGTAGAGGAGGCTAAGGGGAGATTTGCTAAAGGCGTTCCAAATTCTGAGTGTTTTGCTAGAATGGACAAGGAGAAATTGTTTCTTTTGGTCGCAGGATCGGTTACCAAAGTGCATCCAAATTAAAGGAAATTGGCAAAAGAGCAGAGGGGAAATGAGGAGAATTTATTTCTGGCAGCGATTTGTGAGGACCTGGAATGCACTGTCTGACGGAAAGACTGGAAGCAAATTTAGGAGCAACTTCGAAAAGCGAACTGGATGTATGATGGAAAAGGGATAGTTTGTAGGGATGTGGGGAAAGAGTCAGAAAGTGAGGCTAATTCATTTAAAGAGCCGACACAAGCACGATGGGCCGAATGGCCCCCTTCTGTGCTGTAAAATTTTACATGCTGTATGCTGACTGAAGTTCACACATTTATTCCCATTGTGTTAAAGTGGAAACAAAGAGACTGAAGCCACGCGTCATTAAAGTTACTAAGTTTATTGATATTTAGTCAGTACATAGAGTTATAGAGTCATAGAGTCTTAAAAAAATGTAAAAAAAATCAAGGAACATAGTATTGCCAGATATATTCACTCACAAAAATGTGATTAAAGAACCAGATCAATCCATTGACTCACAGAGATAATGAAAGGTAACCAGAGAAAACCTCCCACTCCGAATCACTCCCAACTGGTAAAAACCCGCATTAAAACGCAAATAAAAACATGGCTCTGGGATACTTTCAATCTAACTTTCCTAGTCTCAATTGAGATGGAACTCTTCAGTTAAATATTTTGATTCAAATCCAATCAGATGTTAGTCAAATGAATGCATCCGAAGCTCTTAAATGATATAAAAATTAAAAAAGAAACAATATTTCAAATATCTTCGAGAAAAAAATCGGACCGAGCAATGGGATTTGGACTAGTTGGATAGCTGCTTGAAACAGTTAGCACAGCTACAATGGGCGGAATGGCCTTCTTCTGTGCAGTAAGATTTTATCATCATAAGGAAGACAGGCAAAATTCGAAATTATGTATGTATTTGCATCTAAAATTCTATATTTGGAAAAGTGCCTTTGACTAATTCAAGCATCAAAACACAATTATGACCTATACACACAGAAATCTGTTGCTCACGCGCATCACTGATTTATTTGCATATCATATGCTGTAGGACTTATCCAAAACTATGACAATAAAATCAATATAATCACAGAAGCGAGAGGAATATTACCTAAAGGAGGATGCTCAACAGTGGAAAATTAGCTATTTAAAACAAGCTATGTTGAATTAAGTAAAGCTGATTCATTGGTCTCGAAGTGCCTGTGTTCACCCTTGAATGCATCTCATCGCAGAAAATTCCTGTTTGAATGAAAACACCAATAGCATTAGCAAGACGTGACACTGAACAGCGGGAGAGGGAAGGGCACGTTTAATTTTCATTCAACCTTTAGGAGCAAATGATTTTCCGCCTCCAACTCTCTAGCTTAAAAAAGTGCAGTGCAGATTCTTCAACATTTAACGCAATCGAAACATTGTCCTCTGTTCTTTTATCCATATTTTAATGGATCAGTTCATTTGCTTTAGGTTGCATTCTGGAAATATAGAGGACATGGGAATTGCCTACCATAGACGTAAGGGTCAGCACAAAACATACGATCCTCAGCAACAGGATTGGCGATTCAGCCCCTTGAGACTGCTTCACCATTCAATGAGATCTGTACCTGAACTTTATTTTCCCGACTTAGCTTCAATATCCTTTAGAACTCTTTCCTGATTTAAATCTACCTACCTCAATCTCGTAAGCCACCAATTCCCCCCGGCAATTTTTAGGGACGATTGCTCCAGATTTGTACGAGCCTTGTTGTGAAAAAGGATTAATGGTTTCCCTCCTAAATTTCCTGAACAGAGGAAATAGTTTATCTGCACAAGATAACAAGAAATAGAAGCAGGAGTAGGCCATTGATCCCCTCGAGCCTGCTCCGCCATTCAACAAGATCATGGGTGATCTGATTATGGCCTCAATTCCACTTTCCTGCCCGGCCCCCATAACCTTTGACTCACTTTTCGACCAAAAATATGTTTACCACAGTTTTGAATATATTCAATGGCCCTTCCTCCATTTATCTCTGGGGAAGAGAATTCCAAAGATTAACCAACATCTGAGAGAGGAAATTCCTCCTCATCTCTGTCTTAAATGGGAGACCCCTTAGTTTGAAAGTGTGCCCCACGAGGGGAAACATCCTCTAAGCATCTACCCTGTCAAGCCGCCTCAGACTCTTATATGTTTCAAGAAGATCACCTCTCTTTCTTCTAAACTCCAACGAGTATAGGGCCAACATGCTCAACCTTTCCTCACAAGACAAACCCATCATCCCAGAAAGCTCTGGACTGCCTCCAATGAAAGTATATCCCTCCTTAAGTAAGGAGACCAAAACTGCACAGTACTCTAGGTGCGGTCTCACCAATGCAACACTTCCCTACACCATCCCCCTTGCAATAAAGGCCAGCATTCCATTTGCCTTCCTAATTACTTGATGTACCTGCATGTGAACCTTTTGTGTATCTACCCCTATCGATTGTTTTTCACATCTCGAATGCCTCAGTCATCAATCATCTCAGATGAAGGGACTACAAACCATGTTCTGCAACCTGTTCTCGTAACTTGTCCTCAGAAATCGGTAAAGGTTAGAAATGAGTAATGTAACAAAAGCAACTTGCATTTATATAGCACATTTGATGTAGTAAAACAGGAGTGTTATCAAACACAATTTGACACCGAGCCAGGGAGATATGAGGGCAGATGAGCAAGGATGCGAGCATCTTAAAGCAGGACAGAGAGAAAGAGAAGCAGAGAGGGTTAAGGAGAGAATTCCAGAGCTTTGTGCTTCTGCAGCTGAAAGCAAGACACCAATGGTGGAGTGATTAAAATCATGAATGCGCAAGAAGTCATAATTTGAAGAGCGAAGATATCCCAGAAACTTGTAGAGTGAGGAGGTTGCAGAGATAGGGAGGGGCAAAACCATCAGGGATTTGAAAAGAAGGATGATAATTTTAAAATAGAGGCATTGCTCAACCAGGAACCAATGTAGGTCAGCGAGAACAGGGGTAATGGGTGAACAGGACTTGGTGCGGGTTACGATAGCACTTTAGAATAATATAGAAAATAAAAAGAAAGACGTGCAGTTATTTGGTGTCTTTCTCAATATTAGTACATTGCAAATGAAATATTTAGTCACTGATGTAATGAAGGAAACGCGGCCAATTTGCCAGTTTTCATATAGCAAGCTCCCACAAATGACCAGATATTTCAGATTAAACATTACCCAGAGTACCTGGTCAGCGATGCCCACATTCCATGAATACATTTTAAAAAATGAAAATTAATTTAAAAAACTAGAAATAATGGCCGTGGAATCTTTTTGCATACAACTGAAATAGCAAAAGGGCCTCGGTTTAACGTGTCATAGGAAAGTTGGCACCTTTGTCAGTGCAGCACGCCTTAGTACTGCACTGATGTTTCATCCAAGAGTTTTACGCTTAAGTCTCTGGAGTGGGACTTGAACTCACAACCTTCAGAGTCAGATACGACAATGCTACCAACTGAGCCCCGGTTGGCAAAGTAACCCCAAAGTGGACCTATGTGAGTTTGAACATATTTGGGAGAGGAAGTACCGTAAATGGCAACATTACTCGAATTTTAGAATAATCGAGAAGTCTAGAGACTAGAGATAGGCAGATCTTTAAAAGTAGGGTAGTGACAGAAAGACAGCTACACCGTTAATAAACAGCAGTTATATAGAGCTTCTGACATCCCAAGGGGCTTTACAAGAGCGTAATTGTCAACATTTGGCACTGTGTCGCATAGGTAGGGAGGTGAATAGGTTTACGGAGGAAAGTCCAGACCTTAAAACATAGGCCACCAATGTTGCAGTGACAAGACTAGGAGTGGGAGGTTTGAGTTGGAGGAACACGGATTTCGTAGAGGTAGGAGAGCTGGAGGAAGTTATAGAGATAGGGAGGAGCGATGCCATGGAGAAATTGAAGCATAAGGATATGGTAAAAAGAAAAGATGCTATCATCAAACCAAGTTGCCAACGACGAATTTATGCAAAGTGCTGGTTGGGCCTCAAATGAAGCATTGTTTTTTGCTCCTATCTTATTCTAAAATGTGTATACAGGCAATTAGGAGGTGCAATAGAAAATAAATAGACTGAAAAAAGACATGAACAGATTTATTGATAAGAGACTTCAGAATGCTTAGGCTCTGTTCCTTGAACTACAGCAAGACGATAGTAATGGTCCATATCTGGACAGGTTTCAGAAGACAAAGGTGTTAACATTCATCTTGGACGGGATGCAAAATGGGCGCAGGGGAAAGGCTGATCATTATTGTAGAATAGATAGGAAAATGGACCAGGCTGTATTAAGGGAGACTGATACCCTACACCCGATTTGCGGCTCATCAAAGTTAGTTATTACATCCAAGTATTATAAGACTATCTAGTGGCGTTTGGCTTAACAGTGGTAAGGCAGGTACCCACCAGTTATAGGAATGCAAATCGAGAGGTTTGTTGTATTACTAGCCATGTTTACTGCTAACAATATTGCCCATCACATCTTCTGTCTCTATTTACACATTTGGGTGATCGAGCTTACCTTAAAAGAGCAACACCCTGGCGGTCATCATGACATTGAAGGCAATGCTTTTAAAGAAGAGAACTCTCAATCCCATCACCGTCAAAGACAAAAAATTCACCTTCGGTAGATCTGTAATAAATATCAAATCAAATCCTTGATTTAGTTGGCTGGGTCCAGCATATCTCGCTTTCTCTCTCTTATCTATATAATTCTCTCTCTCTTTGTCTATCAATCAATCTCTCTGTATGTCTGTCTCTCTATCCATCTGTCTCTATATCTGTATTAATCAATTCTGTCTGTTTCTCTATTTAGCAATCAAACTCTCTACCACTCTATATGTATGTATCTCACTATCTATCTGTTCGAGTCTGTCAATCTATCTATCTTATCAATTTGTCAATTTCTTGGTCTGCTTTTCTGTCTATCCGCTTACTTTCTACAAGATTGACCAACGCTCCTTCGACAACACCTGTCAAACCCGCAACCTCTACTACCTAAAAGGGCAATGGCAGCAGATGCATGGGAACACCACAACCTGCAAGTTCCCCTCCAAGTCACACACCATTCCGACTTGAAACTATATTGCCGTTCCTTCACTGTCGCTGGCTCAAAATCCTGGAACTCCCTTCCTAATAGCACTGTGGGTGTATCTACCCCACATGGATTGCAGTTGTTCAAGAAGGCAGCTCACCACCACCTTCTCAAGCGCAATTAGGGATGGGCAATAAATGCTGGTCCAGCCAGCGATGCTCGCATCCCGTGAAAGAATAAAGTAAATATCTGTCTGTTTGCCAGTCTTTTACCGAATCATTTTGTGTGTAAAGGACTGACCGTTTTCGATGTCCTTTAGTCTTCCGAGGGAATCACTTGAACGTTTTCCACAATCAATCAATTTTCCTGTACCTGCAAACAATTATTTTTATTATTAATTCAGTAAGTTACTTTCTTGCGGTTATTGAGGTTATTTCTACGACTTTTGTTATTTTTATCGTTGTCGTTACGAGCAGTAATGGAGGAAGTCATAATCAAAATGTAGTATTGGTTTATTGGTCGGCTATTAGCGGTGACTGACACTGACCTCTGAGTTCAAAGGTTGTGAGTTCGACACCACTTCAGGGATCTAAGCCCATAAACCAGCGTGGTACATCAATGCAGTGACAGAGGTGCCATTTTTCAAATGAATCGTCAAATGGAGGCCCCATATACCCTCTCAGGTGGGCATAAATGACCCCATTGCACAATTCTGAAGGTAGGCAGTTCTACGATGCCCTGGCCAATATTTAGTCAGTCACCGAAACAGATGATCTGTGTCACATTACTGGTTGTGGAACATGGCTGAGCGCTAAATGGCACTGTCATTTCCCCGAATTAAAACAGTGACTAATTTTCAGAAGGTACTCCATTGTGAGGTAAGAGACACGGGAAGTTCTTTGGTTTTCAAAAGCTGCTGTCTAAATGCAAGATTTTTCTTCCATAAAACCTTATCACTCACCAGCAGAAATATTTTGACCATTGTGTTTTGCCTCACACGTGATCTGTCCTGATTTCTGGTCCGGCGGGATAGAGAGGAACCCTGAACTCCAGTAGTACCCGTTGTTTAATAAGACACTGGATCTTGTGACATTTATCTTTGGGTCAGCGCCCACACTCAGGAAGAGTTCGATCTCTTTGGGCACGAAGTCCGAGGTCAGACATACTGCTGCCGTGTCGCTAGTGCCTACGACTGGATTTGATAACACGGGTGGGTAAAAGATTGACAACGTTGGTTCTTTAGCATCTTTTTTCTCTGAAAATACAAGAATAAAAAAGGGAAAATAATCAGACTCCTTCAAAGTGAACCCCTCTAGTATGTTCCTGCATTCAATTAGAACATGGCTGATCTGTCTCATAATTCCATCCACCCGCATTTGCTCACTACACCCGAGTATCATTATTCTAATGGATATCTTTTCAGTGTTAGTTATAGAGCAGAGGGTTCCAGATTTCCATTACCCTTTGCGTGAAGAGGTGCTTCCCGATATCAACCCTGCTCAGCATCGCTCTAATTGTAAGGTTATGCCTCCTTGTTCTGGACTTCCCCACCAGAGGAAATAGTTTCCCTCTATCTCCCCTATCAAATCCTTCCATCATTAAAAACTCTCAATCATTGCCGGTTCAAAGGCCTCCCATAATCCAAAAACTCGATGCGTAAAGAATGGTTACAATGTGGCAATTTGAAATTAATGACTTCTTGTAAAATGTTTGCTCAAATCCTTGAATAAAGCGGCAAACATTGTTCTTCATTTGTTGACTTTAATTACAATTCCTAAATATTTGTCGTCCCCTTTTCCCAACGGATATGGATTACTGTTTTAATTCCATAAAGGACCATAACTTTTGTGATCAAACAATTGCTGTCCTTAGGTGTCATTTTTGATTGTGTAAGCTAGACTTTTGCGAGAAAAATCCACCCCATAATTTCTAAATGTACGGATGTCGGTAATCACGTGCTCAGATCTCTGATGGTGCCAGAGCATAGTGAGAGAGTAGGTAGAAAAGCATATGGAATATTGAGCTTCATAAATAGAAATATTGAGTACAAAAGCAGGGAAGTTATGCTGAACCGTTATAAAGCTCTGGTTAGCCCACAACTAGAGAATTGCGTCTATTTCTTATCACCACACTTTCAGAAGGATGCGAGGGTCCTTGAGAAGGTGCAGGGGAGATTTACAAGAATGGTTCCTGGGAAGCGGGAATTTAGCTACAAGGTCAGGCTGGAGATGCTGAAGTTGTTCTCTATGGAGCAAAGGAGATTGAGGGGAAACGTGTTAAAGGTGAAAAAGATTAGGACAAGTTGGGATAAGGTAGGTAAAGGAAACTGTTCCCATTAGCTGGTGGTACAAGGACTAGAGGGAATAGATTTAAGGTTCTGAGCAAGAGATGCAGAGGGGATGTGCGAAAGAACCTTATTATGCAAAGCATGATAATGTTATGGAACTCGCTGTCCACGAGAGTGGTGGAAGGGGAGACAATCATTGATTTCTAAAGGAAACTTGATGGCCATTTGAGGGAAATAAACTTGCAGAGTTACATGCGTAGGGTGGGGGGAATGGGATTGACTAGACAGCTCTACAGGAGCCGGCATGGACTCGATGGCTGTAATGGCTTCGTTCTGAGCAGTAGTGACTCGTTGATTCTATCAGCGCTTTTCTTTGTGGATCCATAGTACTTTTTGTTGTTGCAATTAATGTCTATGAGATATATCACTATCTGACGCTGCTTGCGAGTCTGTCGTCGAACATGAGGGCATCTGCATCCACTGCCAACATATTAAGATAAGGGCCTATGTGTGCACATTTTCGAATTTCTGTCTGTCCTGCACCGTTTTCTATTCATTTTTATGTGATCTGGGCCTTTCTGACTAGGCCAGTATTTATTGCCCATCCCTAATTGCTCGCTAGGGCATTTCAGTAGGCATTTTAAGATTCAATCACATTGCTGTGGGTCTGGAGTCAAATGCAGAGCAGACAAGGATGGCAGATTTAATGGACCAGATAGGTTTTCACAACAATCGGTCACCATTAGACTAGTTTTCAATTCCAGACTTTTTTGTAATTGGATTCAAATTTCACCATTTGCCGTGGCGCAATAGCCAGGGTTTTGGATTACTAGTGCAGTGACATTACCACTACACCATTGTATCCCGAAATTGACTGCGCACACATCGAAAGGTTCAAATATGGTGGCTCTGTGCAATAATGTCACATCGCCAACATTAACCCTGGAGTAATGATTCGGCAAACACCATCTGGAAGGACTTTTCCGAAACTAAACCCACCACCGATTACCCTGCCCTCACGGATATACGGACGGATCCAAACTGCCAATTGCATTTGGTTCAGTATCTTTATGGAAACGATAAATACTCCCGCATATATTTTAGCTGCGAATAGGGTGATGCGTGATAAGGAATATAAAGAAAGACTCAGCGGTCAAGGAGTCGAATTTTCTGGCTTTCACCTCGCACAGGAAAGCTTACTCGCCGGCCCAGCCCCCGCCTCATTTACAGCGAGGCACATTTAGCATTTCCATCTCTCTAATCTATTGGCCTGAGCAGTAGAATCTTGATACTGTTGCTCATTTTGCCTGCGATTGCTCCCGAATCTTCTTTTTGTGTCTTTTTCTTACTTACTTGGTTGCACTGTGAGATCTGTCCCAGCTCCGAACGTCAACGGCGCCCTATAACTAGAGGTACACAGTGTCTGGCCTTCTGACAAATTCGTAATTCCCTTCAATGAAGCGCCTTTCGCCCACTTTAAGAACTTTCTTTTAACACACTGATTTCCTGACAGTTCAGCCGATTTATTTTAAAGCCACCTGAAAGGGTATAGCAGCAAACGGACGAATTTTGGGCAATCCAGCAGTATGTTAAAGCGGCTTTGATTATGATCAAATGGTCAAATAACTTCATGACTATTCCTTCTCGCCAAACCCCGGTCTAAACTGCTAAAAACAACTCACGCCAGGCAGCAATAGAACCATAGAATCATTGAATTTGACAGCAGTGAAGAACTGTCATTTGACTATCGCACTGCTGCTGGCCTTTTCCAAATGAATTTTTTCGTGCTCCCGTTTCTTGTTCTGGTTGAGCTCAGAGCCCTCTGCGTTAATGAACTGGTGATAGAATCACAGAACGTTTAAGACACATAAAGAGGCCACATGGCCCATTGTGTCTGTGCCGGCCGAAAAACGATCCACCTATTTTAATCCCACCTTCCAGCAGGTGGTCCGTAGCCCTGCAGATTATTGCACTTGAGGTGCAAGTCTAGACTCCTTTTGAATGAGTCGAGGGTTTCTGCTTCAACTACCCTTTCAGGCAGTGAGCTCCAGACCCCCACCACACTCTGTGTGTAAAAGGGTGATAATGTCTTTATTTCATTCCCAGTGACAAATTTAACATTATGATGAGTATCCAGTAGATTTTTACTTACTTGGTTCTACAATTAATTTAGTCCCAGCTCCAAATATGAGATTGCGTTTAGTCCAGTCACCATACCTAACACATTAACATTTCTCTGAACAAAAATTGACTTCCTGCAACTTGCTGACATTGTTAGACCTATTCTTTCAAACACATGATAAAGCAGATAGAGAAAAGCTGTTTCCACTGACAGGTGGGTTGGCAACCACAGCATACACATGGGTTTAATATAATTGGCAAAAAAAACAGGGTACGGGAGATGAGGAAATTTCATTCAACTCACCGAGTTTTTCTAATCTAGATTGCACTGCTTGAGAGGGTGGTGGATACAGATTCAAGAACAACCCTCAAAGATGATATAGATATAATATATTTATAACGCCAAACAAAATGCTAAGCTTTTGGGGAAAAGGAAAAAGGGAGAGGGACTAAATGGCAGTTCTTTCAGAGAGCCAGTACGGACGCAATGAGCCGAATGGCCTCCTCCTGTGCTGCAGGGTTCTAAGATAAATATTGTCGCTAAACCAGCGTATGTTATCGCCTTTTTTAAAAAAAATGACTTGAGTATTATTATTAGTATTAAGGTAATGATTCCTTACAGAATATGCAAAATCTTGTCCCGGGTCTATTTTTTTCTTCATATATATTTTTTAAATCGGCAATGTTGATACCATATTTTCTACTTATTTCAATTGAGAAGGACGAAGAGATACCTGAAGATTAGAAACGCGACAACTATTAAATTAGTAAAACAAAATTATTGAACTCATTGAAGAGCCGGGGGGGGGGGGGGGGGTGGGGGCGGGGTGGTGGGTGGGGAAGGGTCTGGTGGGGGTTGGGTGGGTTTGGGGGGGTGGTTGGTGGTTAGGAGTGGGACTAATTGGTTAGCTCTTTCACAAGGTCCACACAGGCAAATTGGGGCAAATGACGTTTTTCTGTTTTGTTACATTCTGTGAAAATACAGTATTTCTGACCTCAGTTGTCAGTAGCCATTTTATTCCCCACTCAATAGATTATACTACAAAGATCTTTGCACAAAGATTAGAATCGAATGTCTCAGTTATTATTTTACTAGAACAGATCCCAATTAAAGACATTAGAAGACTTTTTGGGTTCCAAGATGAGTTTGACCGCACTACCAAAGACAGATCTGTAGTCAGCAAAGTGTTGCTGCAAAAATAGGTCTAATGCACATGCACAGTAATGTAAGCGTTTGCTTTTGTCTTGCTTTGAGTTTTGCGCATACTTTAAGATTATAGTTGCTTTCATTGCCAGTTCAGGTTACCTCCAGAAACAAATGTAACTGTTTCCCCTCCCCCATTAAACTCAATTCTCTTTGCTTCGCACTATTTTCATAGCACAAGAAATAGTCAAGAAATTGACAGCATTTGACCGTCCCTTCATTCCTGACAGTTTCCCGTTAACATCTACCCCAAAACAACTCCCGGAGTGTTGTTTGAGATGACCATACTTTTGATATTAGTCTGTTCGAGAATGGAAGTTGAGGTTCTGTTTACTCAACTAAACGTTTATTCCAGTCAACTTCAAAATGGGAGTCACTTATCCCAATAATCATACACAGTTCTGCCTTTCATTCCAATACTTTATTACTAAGGTCGATAGTTACAGGGATGAGCTGAGCTGGATAGGTATCTTATTAAATCTCATCTTATCGATGTAATGTCTTCATTTTTGTTTCATGTTACATTGGCTGTCTGCTCACAGTCTGCCACTCAGCCGAAAACTACATCAAATAGGAGGAAAGAAAACTCAGCTCGCATTTACTTTGCACAACAGTCACTCGGGTGCCGCTGCCGAATGTGAGTTTGTCCGAATTCCTAACAATAACTGCACCGGGAAGTGGGGGGCGGGGAGTGGGAGGAGGGGGCGGGGGGCGGGGGTGTGGTGTTTCTCTATGTACAAACGTCACACTAAACTAAATCTTATGATGTGCATATGTTTTTCACCTGAAGTTAAAATTCACTGCCTTATCTGCCCCAAAACAGGAACGATGGCCCGAATGGCCTCCTTCTGAATTGAATGAATCTATCATTATCCAGAATCTCGAACCCTAAGTTGTCAGTGGCCATTTAATTTTCCCATGCCCATCAATGTGTACTGAAAAAGTGGTTTTCAGCTATATTAGAATTGAAAATATTAGTTTTTTCACTCTAACCAGATCCAAATTTTGAAGACTTACTGGGTTGCACAGTGAGTTTGGTCCCGCTGCCAAAGATAAGGTTCCAAGTTCCGTAGCCAGCACCGTGGTAGCAGATGCTACAAAAATAGGTCCAACCCACATGGACAGTATTGCAAGTTGCGTTTTTGTTTTTGTTGTTTTACTTTGAGTTTCTGGTCAATTTTGTGAACCTACTTGCCTCCAGAGCCCAGACAGGTTGCCTCAAGAAAAATATCCTGTTTCCCTTCCCACACTAACCGCAATTCCCTTTGCTTTGCACTATTTTAGAAGCACAAAGAATGGTCAAGAAATTGACAGCAGTTCACTTTTCCTTCCTCCCTGACATTTTTCAATGAACTTCCATCCAAAGCCAGCTCCCGGGGAATGCTTGCTATCAACATGATTTTGATAATCAGAATGTTCAATATGTCATATCTTCTTTGTGTCTATAAATCCCTTTGAGTGTGGGGCTGGGGAAGGAGGGGTTTGCCACTTATCAAGTTTCTACCTTGAGACCTGATTTCACATATGTACGTTATAGTTATGCATTAGCAGGTTGAAACAAAGGAATGCATTGGGAATGAAAGATGAAGTCTCATGCGCTCAAAACGACCCTTATTTCGGTCCACTTTCCAAATGGAAGGTTCCGATTTCGGAAATAATGCACAATTCTGCATTACAGTCCAATGCCATATTACTGAGTCCCAGAGCTACAACTCCTGGACATGATATTGTTAACAGCAATATCATCGTTGTTCGCTATATCATCATTTCTTTAGTGGCTATCGGTGTGTCTTCGGGGGGCTACGTACATATTTTCTACATTGTGACCTGATTTCAAATATGTACATTGTCGTTCTGCATTCGCGGTTTAAAACAAACAAAGCGATATGTTGAGAATGAAAGATGAGTTTCCATTTACTCGAATCCATGCTTATTTGGTTCCACTTTCTAAATGGGATTTTCCTATACTAATAATACCTAATTCTGCATTACAGGTCAGTATCATATCACTGAGGCCTAGTGTTTCTACTCCCAGACAATGCACGTCTAATTCAGGGGCGTGCTGAGGTGGAGAGCTATCTTATTAAAGCTCTTCTTATCGGTGTAATGGCTTAACTTCGATTTCACATACTACCATGGCTCTCTGCCCACATTCTCCAGGCAGCATTCAGCAGAAAAAGGCATTAAGTAGATGGAAATGAAACTCAGCTCGTACTTACTTGGCACAACTGTCACTTGCGTGCCGCTGCCAAACGTGAGTTTGTCAGTATCATCATAAATAAATCACGCATTAACAATTTCCCAGACAGAAACCTTCCACTGGAAAAGCCCATTCAGATTCTGGCTAATACACGACAAAGAAGCTCTAATGTTCATTATTTCGGAGGGAGCGCCATATACAAAACTAAACCCTGTGATATGTGAATATGTTTCACCTGTAGTTAAAAACTACTGCTTTATCTGTCCCTAAAATAGGAAAGAAGGGCCGAATTTCCTTCTCCTGTTTTGTAAGGTTCTCGGAATGTGCAGAATGCCTTCTCCCAAATTGTCAGTGGTCACTTTATTCCCTTCCCTTGCCAGAAGTTTCCAGAGTCATATAGTCATTACGGCACAGAAGGAGGACATTCGGCCCATCGAGTCCATGCTAGAAAGTAAGGCTCTGCTACTACAAAAGATATATTAGTCCAATACATTTCAGATACTTTGCTACTACAGCCAGATCCAAATTGAAGGCATTAAAATATATTTTTGGTTCTACAATGATTTTGCTTCCACGGCCAAAGCCAGCAGAGCGGTGCCAGATGCTTCAAAAGTAGGGCTAACCCACATGGATAGTAAAGTAAGGGGTTGTTTTTGTATTGCTTTGAGATTGAGTATCGTTTGAGAATTTTCAAGCGTCCATTACCTGGTCCGTTACCTCTAGATGGCGGTTACATCTAGATGATTAAAACAAATATAACTGTTTGCCCTCCCTCGTTAGACATAATTCCGATTGCATTGCGCTATTTAAAAGCACAAGAAATGACCAAGAAATTAACAGTGGTTCACCTTTCCTTCCATCCTGAAAGTTTTCAATTAGTAACAATACGAAACTAACTCCTGTGGAAATTGTTTGACATCAGCTTGATCCTGTTGTCAATATGCCTATAGATCTGATTTCCGATATGCACTTTGTAGTTATGCGTTGCAGTTTTAAACAAACAAAGCGCTGAGTTGAGACTGAACGATGAAGTCCCATTTACTCGAATTCAGGTTTATATGTACTGACTTTCCATATCGGAGTTTCCTATCCCAGTAAAGAATACAACATTCTGCATTTTAGACCAATATCCTATTACTGAGGCCGAGAGTTTGAACTCCTGGACATGGCACGTCTAATTGAGGACTGAGCTGATCTGGAGAGCGATCTCCTTAAAGCTCATGTTATTGGTATTCACTTTTATTTCACATACCACCTTTGCTCTCAGGGCATATTCGCAAGAAACTATTCAGTAGAAAACTATATCAACTCGGAGGAAAGGAAACTCAGCTTGTACTTACTTGGCACAACTGTCACTCGGGTGCCGCTGCCGAATGTAAGTTTTAGAGTGCTGTCATAATAATTGGCACAGTAACAATTACTCAAACAGAAACCTTCCACTGGAGCAGCTCATTCAGATTCCAGCGAATATACGGCAAGAAGCTGTAATATTCATTAATTTGGGGTCAGCTCTATACACAAAGATCACACTAGCCTAAATCCAATGATTTTTGTTTTTCACCTCACGACCTGCTTCGAAGCTGAAAGACTCTATGAATGGGTAGAATTTCTGATGCTAGTTTGTCAGTGGTCATGTTACCTCTCTGCCCCTCAAATTTATGTTGCAAAAGTGTTTTTCAGAAATATTGGGATAAGGCATTTCAGTTATTTTTACAATAGCCAGATTCAGTTTGAAGCCATTAAAAGACTTACTGGGTTCCACAATGAGTTTGGTTCCACTGCCAAAGATGAGCTTGCTATCACAGTGGTACCAGACGCTACAAGAATAGGTCCAACCACATGAGCGTCAATGTATGGGGTTGTTTTTGTCTTGCTTTGAGTTTTATCACATTTTGAGATTCTAGTTTCTTCTATTGCCAGGTCATGTTACCCCCAGAAACAAATGTAACTGTTTCCCCTTCCACCATTAAACCCAAATTCGCTTTGCTCAGCAAATAGTTAAAAAGAACAAGGAATGAACAAGAAATTAACAGCAATTCACCTTTCCTTCATTCCTGACAAGTTTCCATTAATAATAATCAGGAACCAGTTCCTGGGGGCATTGCTTGACATCATCTTGATTTTGATATCAGTATGTTCAATATATCATAGTTTCCTTTTGTGTGTGTATATATGTGTGTGTGTGTTTGTGTGTGTGCGTATGTGTTTGTGGGTCTGTGTTCGGGTGGTGTTACATTATACATTTTCTGCCTTGAGGCTTGGTTTGAAGCATGTATGTCATTATGCTGCGTTAGCAGTTTGAAACAAACAAAGCAACGACTTAGAAACGGAATACAAATTTTCATTTACTGAAATCAATGGTTATTTGAGTCAACTTTCTAAGTGGCATCTTCCCATCTAGGTAATAATACACAATTCTGCATTTCAGTGCAATATCATATGACTGATGACTGGACCTTCAATTCCTGGACACTGCACATCTCAGTAATGTGTGAGCTGAGCTCGATGGCCATTTTGTTAAAGCTTTTTTTTCGGTGCACTGCCTTCACTCTCTGCCCACATTCTCCAGACAAAGATTACTACACAAAATAAGAGCTCCTGGTGTAGGGGGTATCAAATTGCTTGGATAGAGGATTCGTTCTCTAACAGGAAGCAGAGAGTAAGGATAGATGGCCAATTTTCGGGTTGGCAAGCTGCAACGAGTAGAGTGCCACAGGGATCAGTGATGGGGCTTCGACTATCTATATGACTTGAATCAAGGGGCCGAATGTATAGTAGCTAAATTTGCTGATAGTGCAAAGATACAATGGAAAGTAAGTTGTCAAGAGAACATAAAGAGTCTACAAAGAGATTCAGGTAGGTTAAGTGAGTTGGGAAAGAATTGGCAGATAGAATATAATGGGGGGAAATGTGAACTTGTCCACTTTGGCAGGAAGAACAGAAAAGTATGATATTATTTAAACAGAAAGAAATCGTGGAACTCCACAGTACAGATGATCTGGCTACATGAATTACAAAACGTTAATGTGAAGGTGCAGCAAATGATTGGGAAGGAAAAATGAAATGATGGCGTTTAATGCAAGGGGAATCTAGTATAAAAGTAGGGAAGTGTTGCTATAGCTGTACAGGGCCTTAGGAGACCACATCTGGAGTACTGTGCGCAGTTTTCGGTCTCCTTACTTAAGAAAGTTCAGAGAAGGTTCACTCAACTGATTTCTGAGATGAAGGGGTTCTCTTATGAGAAAAGGTTGAGCAGGTTGGGCCGGTACCCATTGGAGTTTAGATGAATGAGAGATGATCTTATTGAAACATATAAGATCCTGGGGGGACTTAGAGTGAATGCTGAGAGGATATTTCTCCTTGTTAGGCTATCCAGACCTTGGGGACAAAGTTTAAGAAATTAGAGTTCTCCCATTTAAGACTGAGATGAAGAGATTTTCTTCTCTCTTAGAGGGTTGTTAGTCTGTGGAAATAGTAGATGCTGGATCATTGAATATATTAAAGGCTGTATAAGATATAATTTTGATCGACAAGGGAGCCAAGGGTTATTGTGGGGTGTGGGGGGTGGGGTCCGGTGGCGGGGTGCGGACAAAAAGGAAAGTGGAGCAGGCTCGAGGGGCCGAATAGCCTACTCTTGCTTCTAATTCTTGTGTTCTTGTGTTCAGACAGCAGTCAGCAGAAAACTATATCAACTAGGAGGAAAGGACTCGCAACGACTTGGCATAACTGTCACTGGGGTGCCGCTACCGAATGTGACTTTCTCTGTACCAGCATAGTAATTGGCACATTAACCATTGCCCAGACAGAAATCTTCCACTGAAGCAACGCATTCTGATTCCACCCATGTACAATAAAGAAGCTGCAATATTCAGTAATTCTGGGAGAAAACTATGTACAAAGGTCACATGAAACTAAATCCTATGATGAGTAAATGTTTTTCCCCTGAAGTTAAACGTCACTGCCTGTCTACCGTATGGTCTCCTTCTGTGTTGTAAGAGACAATGGCTGTGCAGAATTTCGGACTGTAAGTTGCCAGGGGACATTTTATTCTCCCTCCCCCACAAGGTTTTATTACCAAGCTGTCTTGCAGATATAGAATTATCGGACATTCCCGTTATTTTTTTTACAATAACCAAATGCAAATTATCGACATTAGAAGACTTACTGGGTAACACAGTGAGTTTCGTGCCACTGCCAAAGATAAGCTTGCTTGTTCTGTAGTCAGCACAGTTTTACCAGCTGATACGAAAATAGGCCCAAACACGTGAACAGTAATACAATGGGGTTGTTTTTGTCTTCCTTTGAGTTTTAAGTATACTTTGACATTCCAGTTGTTTCCAGTGCCAGCTCAGGTTATCTCCAGAAACAAATAGAACCGTTTCCCCTGCCCCACTAAACTTAATTCCCTTGGCTTTGCAGTATTTTAAAAGCACAAGAAATGGATAAGAAATTGACAGTAGTTCCTATTTCGTTCTCTTCTGTTAATTTCGCATTAAATTCCATCCGAAACCAACTCCCGGGGGACTTTTTTCACATCAACATGATTTTGATAATTGTTATCTTCGGTATATCAGAGCTTTTGGTGTGTGTGTGTAAGCTCGGTGGATGTGGGGAGAGCACTGGAGTGACTGCTTATCAATTTTCTGCCATGAGATTTGATGTCAAACAAATCCATTATTGTCCTTCATTAGGGGTTTAAAACAAAGTGATCTGCTGAGAACGAAAGATGAAGTTCCATTTATTCGAATCAACATTTATCTGGATTCATTTTCTATTTTTTTTCTTCGTTCGTGGGATGTGGGCATCGCTGGCTAGGCCAGCATGTATTGCCCATCCTTGCACTGAATGGCTTGCCAGGCCATTTCAGAGGGCATTTTTTAAAGAGACAACCACATTGCTGTGGGCCCGGTGTAACATATAGGCCCGACCAGGTAAGGACGGCAGATTTCCTTCCCTAAAGGCCATTAGTGAACCAAATGGGGTTTTACAACAATCGATATTGTTTCATGGTCACCATTAGGCTAACTTTTTTTAATGTGACTTTCTTATCCTGATAATGAAGCAGAATTCTACAATTCAGACCAATACGATATTAGTGCAGCCTAGAGTTTCAATTTATGTCTACTGCTGGATAGCTATCTTCTTCAATGTTATTTTAGCTGTGTAATAGCTTCATTTTTATGTCATGTACTATCTCACCTCTCTGCCCACATCATCCAGCCACCGTTCAACATGAAGCTACATCAAGAAACAGAAAAGAACACGCAGCTCGTACTTACGCCACACTTGGCTGCCTCTGCCGAATGTGAGTTTGTCATCAAAACTGGCACTATAACAATTACCCAGACAGAAAACTTTCACTGAAGCTGATACAGATTCCAGCTAATACTCAAAAAATCTATAGTTTTTTATTAAATCGTGGGCAGTGTTCTATGCGATGTTCACATTAAACTGAATCCTATCCTGTATAAATATTTTGCAACTGAAATTATGCATCCCTGCTTTATCTATCCCCAAATGATTATTCAGTACTGCATACACAAGGCTCCTATTTACTCAAGCAAATGGCGAAGTTCAGACATTTTTATATTTCGATCTGTGTGTTTATGCTTTGTTTCTTTACTGTTTAGGACTTGGTTTCAAATAAACTGATAATGTTGTTGTATATTAAAGCAATCTGGTTGGTGCGTTTTATTCTGGGATAAAAATAGAGTCTATGATTGACTGTATCGGTAAGTGGGAAAAATGTAAATATAAGTTGTGACCTGTGGAGAAGTGGAACTAGAATAAACAGTGCACTCCTTCCGCCTTGGGGGCAACGCCAGCTGCAAGAAGTGGGGGAGGGGGTGCCGCTGTGGGGAGGCTAGGGGTGCATGAGACAATTTCCTTACATTTTGTTTACTGGGTTCTGCTATAGCTCTATTCACATTTCTGCATATTGTTTTAATGGTGTTCGCCCAATATCCTGCACAATATCAGCTGGAGCGAGAGATACCTCCCAGAACATAGACATCTCACAGATATATCCGCCACTGCACTTCATAGAACACCGAGTATGGCTCAGCCCATCAAATGATGAAGGCACGTCTTTAATGTATTAAAACGAGAGGCAGTAGTTTCTACAATATGGCAACAATATTGAGAGGCTTTCAATTCGTTCCTGAGCAAATTTCGGCTATCTATGAGCAAGCAGCTCAAAATTCTGCACTGAAGTACTCGGCAAGTGTATTCCCCTTTGATCCGTTTGTTTTGCTTCTGGAAACCTAAAACTTTCAACCCGTTTACTCTGTTAAAGTTACATTTTCGAAGGTAATTGTCATGAGAACCAGAAGGGGTATTAGGATTGTTTTTTTTTTTTAGCTCTGGTCTCCTGAAAGGTCACAGGCATGAAACGTTAAGTCTGTTTCCCTCTCCACAGATGCTGCCAGACCTGCTGAGCAGTTCAAGCACTTTCAGTTTTTATTTCAGATTTGCAGTATCCGCAGTATTTTGCTTTTATTTGAGGATGTTTTTTTTTAATGCAGTGGGTGGTTACGTAATGGAAATCACGGCCCGAGAGGGCGGTGGAAACCCATTCAGCTTTCAAAACGAAATTGGATTATGTTCTTGAAAATGTAATATTTGCTGGGCTATGGGGAACGAACAGTGGGAAATCGAACCAATTGGACAACTCTTTGAAACTGCTAACACAAGCACAATGGATTGAATGGTACTCCTATTCCTGAAGATTCTTTGGCTCTATAATCAACAGGATACTTTGACTTAAAAGCACTCATGTGCAGGTTAAAACACTATATACTCACTTGCTTCCACTACAAGTTTCGCCCCTTTACCGAAGGTAAGCTTATTCCTTATGTTACTGAACACAGTGCTGAATCTTTGTGTAGAAACCCGTTATGACACATAGAATTTGCCAACCGGAATTCTGTAAAACCGATAACTACCCATATTGGTCGCCACACAATATTATCTAGTCTCCATGTTTTCAAAAATACAGAGGCACTGGAGAAGGTGAAAAAAAGATTTACAAGGATGATATCAGAACTGAGATTATGACTAATGGGAAAGATTAAGCAAGCTTGGGACTCTGTTCTCCAGACAGGAGAAGGCTGAGTGTTGAACTAAAAGCCGTTTCTTTTTAATTGGGAAGGGGATTCATAGGGTAACCGTGGAGAAGACGTTTCCACTTGTTGGGGAATCCAAAAATAAGGACGAAAATATAAGATGGGCACGAATAAATCCAATAGGGAATTCGGGCGAGACATCTTTATCCAGGGAGCGAGGAGAATGTGGAACTCGCTACCACAGGGAGTAGTTAAGGCGAATAGAATTGTTAGCTTTAAGGGATAGCTAATTGTATAAAGGAGAAAGAAAGCAATCGAAGGATATATTGATAGAGTGCGATAAAGTAGATGGGAGCAGGCTCATGTGAAGTATAAAGACCAAGATATATCTAGTGGAATGAATGGTCTTCTTCGGTGCTGTAGACTTTATATAATTTTATGTTTCAAATATTTTCAACCACACAAGATATGTGGATGCGGGGCAATAGTTTGACAAAGAGAAGATATGAACTTTGAAGAGGAGCAAAGACAGAAAACCTGTAGGCTCCACTCTTGAATGGCGTTTTTAGTGGCATAGGGAGGTGCGTTGGCTTCAATCAACACGACCTTATTCCGATTGGCTGCGCAGTGGGAAAATATCTTTTAAAATGATCAATTTCCTTTGAAGCATTTTGCTATCAAGAGTCACTTGATTACTATTAGTACATTTGAGATATTTAGTCTTGTGAGGACCTCTTCATGTGCAAATGAAGAAGGCACGCTTCTTCCTCACTGTAGAATTTCTTAGGTTCACTTTTCTGGACGCCAATTAACAACTGACCCCCCGCTTTTCAAGTCCAGCAACTTCTGCACACAAAATGAATCTGCTCAAATAGCCACCAATAGTTTATACTCACTGGGCTCCACGGTCACTTCGGTTCCACTACCGAATATTAACTTGCTATAAATATTATTATACACCGTGATAAATTTCCATGTCTAAACTCTTTCTAATACACAGGCACGGAGGTTACATGCCGTTAAACCTAAAATGGTTATAATCACTCGTCTCAGCAGTTAACCAAGGTCCACCGCCGATGATTATCTTCTGAAGTTTGCTTAGGTCAAGGGTTAATTGTAAATTCCTACAATCTTCGCCAAGATCACTTATTCTTAAGTAATTTCGCCCCATCATAAATCAGAACCACACTGATAGTGAGCTTTCCCTTATTCGCCTCCGAATGAAATATTCAGATGCTTCCCAAAATACTGCACTTTTAATATCATTAGCAATAGAACCAAAGGGTGTCTACATCGCCATCACCCCTGTAAGTGTAACTCAAAACTGTCATTTATAAAATACTGGTATAAGGTTGCCTGGATTGCCCTTGTCATGATTTTGCCTCCCCTTGGAATATGCAGCAAAGCCATGGCCTCCCATTTCAGGCTCATAACACGCACCAAAACACAATGGATTCGTTTGCATCTCAGAATGTCACTTTAATATTCTGGTCATAGCCTCAGGATTAGTGGTCGGCCATTTTGGACAGAATAAGGAGGCATTTCTTCATTTAGAGGCGTCTCTGCCTTTGAAATTTACACCCCAGAGGGCTGTGGATGCTGTCGTTGTGTATATTCAGAATGGTAATGAATGGACTTTTTGGACGCTAAGGGAATCAAGGTTATGTGGAATGGACGGGACAGTGGATTTGAGGTAGACGATCAGCCATGATCATATTAAATGGTGGAGCAGGCTGGAACGGCCGCAGGGCCCACTCCTGCTCCTATATCTCATGTTCTTAGTGGTATCTGCCATCAACTGGGCCCCAATTCCAAACACCCTCTTCGCACTCTTACTGGTGTTTGCATGTAGGTGACCTTTAAACTTCAAACATTCATGAACCTGATCCATTAAACGGTGCATTAGCTCAGAAAACTTACAACACTTGTAAACTGTACATTTGCACGTTGTTTGTAAAACATCTATTGATTTCACTCTGGAATGCAATGGTCACAACTTTAATAACAGCTTTCAAAAGGGAATTGGATAAATACTTGAAGGGCTATAAGAAATGAACTAATTGGATAAGTCTTTCAAAGAGCCGCACGATGGGCAAACGGCCTTTTTCTTGGCTGCATCATCCTGGTATTCTATAGGTAGCGACATTCTTAACACCTTCATGAAGGTTTATCTCTGGCAGGTTATTTATGGCGAAATTTTGAGTACCATCATCAGCCTAAAAGGAAAGTTCCCCAGATAACTGATTTGGTGAGCGTCGGCTCATAGCATTCAGAGGACTTTTAGGGAACAACCACAGTTTGCTCGAACCGGTTCCACCAGCAAGTCTAGAATGAAGAAGAGACGAGGGCAGAATATTTTCAAGCTTTCAGTATTGCAAAGCCTTGGAGAATAAAGCCAAGTGTTTCAGGGCGGCTGTAACTGTCAGATTGTAACTTAAAGACTCAAAGGGGTTGGATTGAGCAAGGAACTCTTCTAAATCTCTTGAGAATTGTTCTTTACTTGTACTCGTAGTAACACACCCGGGTCAGAGAAATATTCCCTGCTCGCACACACTTGTGTTTTGGTGCTGAAAACTAGTTACCAGTTTAAATTTTTTTTAAAAACTCACTTTGCATTATCTGCTGAACAGTCCTGAATTGAGAAACAGAAGACACAATTTTATTTACTCGGTTGCTCAACCCACCTGGCTTCCGATTGCAAATGTCAGCTTCCCACCCAGCCCATACTACTAAGTAAAAACAAAATAACTGCGCGACTTCAAATAGCAATCTGAGAAACAAATGAGAGGCGATATCAAGGATTAGGTACTTACTGGGTTCAACAATCAGCCTGGTTCCATTTCCAAACGTGAGCTTGTCAGTTGCACCAGATGTTACACACCGTTTAATCCTACAACAAGATCCATTGACGTCTCTTCCACATCTCCAAGTTACCCATCCCCTTTTTCCAGACGTACAAGACCAGTGAATAAACTGGACATGACTTTAGGATCCGGCGATCCAAAGAATGAACACAGCAATGCATCTTCAGGAGAGAAAACACTGCAAAATTAATAGAATGTAAAGCGGTAAGGATTCGGGGAGTGTGTGGTAAGCGTTGTTACTATCACGGGGGTGTTGAGAGAGCCCTTCCACTGTTCTGTGTAGCTGGGAGGTTATTGTGCGGGCGCTAAAGGAGATTTAACGACTGTGCGTACCACAGTGATACAAATCAGCACAAAAACTGTTCACTCGCTGCTGCCAACCGGGTCATATGACGTAGCTGCAGCAGAACCTCACTGAAAGATGCAACAATAACCTGTTTCACTTTCACGTCTCAAACGTTCCATTGGACTTCACATAAGCGTCATCGAACAAACACCGAGGAGATATTAAGACAGGTGACCGGAAGCATGGAAAGATTGGTATGTTTTAAGGAACGTCTGACAGGAACAGAGGGAGACAGAGGGAAGAGATTCATGTCGGGAATTCCAGAGCACAGGGCGCAGTCAATACTCTGAGAAATGAAGTGGTGGACACACAAGAGGAGACTATTGGAGGGACAGAAGTTTGCAGGCTGGAGCAGGTTACATAATGAGGGAAGAGAGGGATTTGCCTACAAGGATGAGAATCATAAAATCCAGGCTTTCCTGGAGCCAATCAGCGATCTCAGAGATGCTGGGTGAACCAGATTAGGTGCGAATTAAGATATGCAGAGTGTGTAAGGTGGGAGGCCGGCCAGGAGAGAAATTGAGCTGTGTCGAGTCCAGAGGTAACATAGACATGGATGATGGTTTTCACAGCAGGAGAAGTTACAATGTAAACATCGTAGTTACCAGGTTCTTGAAGTTCCTGATTAAATATGAGGTGATAAACTGATATAAAAGTTTTTGCTTTCACACGCGAAAGTGCAACACACATATTAATACATTAAGGATCTATAAGATCTAAATGCACTTTGTGCTACTTCCAGTCCACATTTCCATTATAAATTCCCATTGCCATGTTTCAACGGAATCTTTCTATGTAAACTTGCCACACTGGACTTACACCCAACCCCCAGTTGAGGTGCTGTTGAGAGCCTCTACCATGGCAATTACAGCTTAACAAGCTCAATTAAATATTGTACATTGTACACAGCATTCCATAAAATGTGCCAACTGATCCATGCTGGTGTTTATGTTCCACAGGAGTCTTCTGAACCCGTTACATCTAACCAATCAACGTAATTTGTATTCCTTTCTGCCTCATAGAGTTATCAAGCTTCAGCTTAAATGCATCTGTATTTGCTTAAACTATTTCTTGTGGTAGTGAGTGCCACATGCTAACTAATCTCTGGAAAAATAAGTTTCTATTGAAATCTATATTGGATATAGTTTCGGACTCCCTCAGGATCCCTCAGAAGTGGAAACAAGATCTCTACATGTACCCAATCAAACCATTCCATAATTTTATTGACCTTCATCAGTCCAGCTCTCAACCTTCTCTGATAAGTATATTATTTCTGCTCTGGTATCATTTGTGGGAATCTGTTTTGCCTTTTCTCCAGGCCTTCTATATCATTTTATAAGAAGAACAGATATATCTGCAGTACTCCCAAATGTGGTTTAATCAAGATTCGAAACAAGTTGAACATTACGTCTCTGCTTTTCAGTGCTACCCCAGTAGAAATGAACCTCAGTTCATTTGGTTTGGCTTTTTTATGGTGTCATGAAAACACCCACCTGCCAAGAATGAGGCATATTAATTTCATCATATGAACACTAACGTTAAACTGTTGCTGGAGTGAAGAAATGACTTGTTTAAAGAGATCATCAGACATCTGACTGTACTAAGAGACGGTACTTGTAGAGGCAAAGCAACTACTCCCTGGTCCTATTACCCAAATGGATTTTGATCACCAGACATGAATGTGTAAGAAAGCTCGCATTCCACTGTCTGCTAAGATGGAGAATTCACAAAAGCAGGAGTGGTTAAACCAGCTGGTAACATAACTAACTGGCTGGCACAGGCTTTTTTTTTCAACTGGACACAGGACAGTTTGAAGACAGACTGCAGATTGCAACTGAACCTGGAACAAGAGAACCTCTCTCCTGGCTGGCTCCCTCTCGCTTTCTCACAAACCTCCGGACCCATTGCAGTTGCTTAAACCTCAAGGGAGAAAAGACTCTGACACTGCAACAAGTTAATGTGTGAATGGGCCCCAATGAACTGCAAGACTTACCAGCCACCAAAGACTCGACAATGAACTCAAAGGACTGTAAATACACCCATCTATTGCCTCAAACTCTCCCCTTTATTCTTTTTACTTCTTCCATCTCTATCTGTGTGTGTGTTTATCGCATATGCATGCGAGTGTGGTTGCATCGTGTATTCATAGTCATTAACCAGATTAGAGTTTAAGGTTGATAAATTTCCACCTTTCTTGGTCAAATCTAAGGAAAATGTTGGATTCATTTCTTTGCCCTACAATTGGAAAGCAGTGCATAAGGATTCACTGAGGGGAAGCTAAAACATAGTGAAACCTTTCCTAATGACACCCACAAATCCGAATAGGACAAAGGGTGGAAAGGTGCTAGAAGCCCAAGCAGTCCTGGGAGGGAAAGAAAAGCAGGGGACGCAGGGGGCTGTCCTCCAGTGAAGAAGGAAGATGCTGTAAGTAGGAGTGACCCCCGGAGACCTGTATGCTTCCATTGTAATAAAGCAGGGCATCCAAGAGCTGATTTCTGGAAAGTAAATGGAAAACCTGTAGGGTTAATCAGGGCACTCCCACTCAGTGACGGAGAAGGGGCCCTAATGGAAAGCACAGCACAGCAAGCTGTGGCTTTAACTGCAGTAACAGTGAGACCAGGAAGCTTATGGCTGCAAGTGCAGGAAAATTTATTACGACTCCTGAAGATTATCAGGGATTTGTGTCTGAAGGGAGAGTAACTCCATACCCCAAGGGTGGGGCCATCACGCCCATTATAATTCTCAGGGACACAGGGGCCACTAGATCCCTTTTACTGGGAAAAGGCCTGAACTTTCCCCCTAGAGAGTCCAGTAAACACCAGAATTGTGGTGAATGGTATTGGAGGGGAGTGTCTGCCTGTACCTTTACACCGGGTGCACTTGGAGTGCGACCTAGTTTTGGGATCGTTGACCGTAGGGATTGTCCCTAGTTTGCCTGTTGATAGAGTTGACCCGCTCCAAGGTAATGATCTGGCAGGGACGAAGGTGGTAGCTTCCTCAGTGGTGAAAGAGAGACCGCATAAGGTCAGAGAGACATGGTAGTGGCAGGAGACGGTCCCCTGCAGTTTTCCTGAATGTGTAATAAATCAGGCCATGATCAAACCAGGTCCCCGAGAGTTGACTGAATTAGCACTGCAGGCAGATGACCATGAGGTCTGTCTGTCCAAGGCTTTCTTTGGAAAGTTAGAAGACCCAGGGAATGAGTTAAATGGATTTTCCCTAGCTGAGGCTCAGCAAGCTGACCCAGTATTCAGAGAGTTAGCACAGGCTGCCCTGTCTGAAATTGAAGCAGAGAGAGTCCCTGATTGCTACTTTTAAATTAAGGAATGAGGTACTGATGAGTAAGTGGAGTTCTCCTCACAGACCTGAAAGCAAGGAGTAGATAGTGATTTACCAGTTAGTGGTGCCACAGATGTACTAGACAGAAATATAAAAAATAAAAAATATATAAAAAATGGCTGTACATGTCCGTATACAAAGAACCAAAACCCGCATAAGACAGCAGCTTGACTGGCCTAAACTCCACAAAGATGTGGTGGAGTACTGTAGGAGTTGCCACATATGCCAGGTCGAGGTGAGACCCCAACCTCCAGTGAAATTTGCACCACTACGTCCTGTATCGGTGTTTGGAGGATCCTCCAGCAGAGGGCTAATGAACCGTAAGGGACCCCTGCCGAGAACAAAAGGAGACAGGCAGGCACAAGGCTGGCTAAAGGATAGAAAGGAAAGGAGAAAAAGGGACAAAGATTGCAGGCTAACGGAAGTCCAGGAGGAATCCTGGATGTAAAACCCTACTGTCTGGTCAGCCAGCTGCAAAATTTTGAACAATTCGATGCCACATCCTCCTATGTAAATGCAGACACTAGAAGCAACCTACCAGAGTTGCTAACAACATTTCCAGGAACCTGCAGAGACAAAGAAAGTCCTCAAGATGGTAGAGAAACCGTGAGGATGATGCCTCATCTAGTCGAAGTGTCGCAGGGGAGTGCAGTAGAATCTGGGCAAATCCCAGCAAGCAGGTGTGTCCCAGAGGATACAGGCAAGTTTAGCAAAGAATCCTCCCCCACAGTCATGAAAATGTTGAACCAACCATCTCCTAACGTGAAAAGCCCTTGCATGACTAATCAAAGCACTGAAAGAGAGATCAGAGTGGAATCGCCCACTGCCTCCGCCCATGAGCAGAACTCCAACCTTGGTCTAGTTAAATCGAACCCTCCACCTGCAGACCTCAACAAGAACAAAGACACCCTAGGCAGTCATAGAAATATGCAAACTGAAAAACTTTCCCATAAACCACATATTTATTGGGATGCCAAAAAGGGCAGCTTATCGTAGCACTGCTACCAAGAAAAGACAGTCTGCAACAAATGTTAGGATATCTGAATGAATGAGAGAGATGCATGGGTGTTTTCCTGTACTTATCTTCTCTCTAGTCCCTTTTAATGAAATGCTCTTGTTAAAAAAAATGCGTTTCATTCTGCTGGGTGTGGAGGTCTCATGTGCCAAGAATGAAGCATATCAATTTCGTCACATGTGCCAAGAATGAAGCATATCAATTTCGTCATATGTACATTAATTTTAAACTGTTACTGGGGTGAAGAAATGACTTGATTAAAGTCATTACCAGACAGTTGGCTGGAGGGCATTTAAATACTAAAAGACATTTCTTGGAGAGACAAAGCAACTACTCCCTGGTCCAATTAACCCAAATGGATTATGATCACCAGACATTGAAGGTGTAAGAAAGATTGCATTCCAGTGTCTGCTAAGATGGAAAATCCACAAACGCAGGAGTGGTTAAACCAGCTGGTCACATGACTAACTGGCTGGCCCAGGCTTTTTTTTTTAACTAGACACAGGACAGTGTGAAGACAGACTGCAGATTGCAAATGAACCTGGAAAAAGAGAGTTTCTCTCCTGGCTGGCTCTCTCACACTTTCTTACAAACCTCCAGACCCACTGAAGTCACTTAAACCTCAAGAGAGAAGAGTCCAACATCGAAACACATTAAAGCGTAAATGTGCCCCAACGAACAGCAAGACTTACCGGCAACCAAATACTCCATATTGAACTCAAAGGACTGTAAACACACAGCGTCAAATTCCTGGGACATTGGGACCGACTCTGGGGCAGATGGGACAGGTACAGGCTGGATGGTTTGCACCTACACAGAGCCAGGACTGAGTTCCATGTGGGACGTTTTGCTAGTGCTGTGGGGGAGGGGTTATATAGTTTGTCAGGGGGATGGGAACCTGAAGGTAGACTCAGCTGGGACAAAATCAGAAAAGAAAATGGAAGGCAGAAAGTTAATGGATGAGTCTGGAAGTCCGATGAAATGAGGGTTAGAAAATTTTTAAATAAAAGTGTTTGGCAGTGCTCAAGGGTATTTATTTCAATGCAAGGAGTACAGATAAGGCAGCAGATTAGCTGAGGACACAGACAGACACGTGGCAGTATAATATCATAGCTATTACAGAAACATGGCTTAAGGAGGGACAGAAATGGCACCTCAACGTTCCTGGTTACAGCGTTTTCAGACACGATAGGGAAGGGGATAGGAAAGGAGGGGGAGTGGCAATTTTGGGCAAGGAAACTATTACAGCAGTGAGGAGGGATGATACGTTGGAAGGCTCATCAAATGAGGTCATATGGATTGAGCTAAGGAACCAAAAAGAGGCAAGCACACTGCTGAGATTGTACTATAGACACCCAAACAGTCAGAGGGAGATAGAACTGCAGATATGTAAGCAAATCTCTGAGAAGTTCAAGAACAATAGGGCAGTAATAGTAGGGGATTTTTAACTACCCCAGCATTAACTGGGATAGTTTTAGTGTGAAAGGAATTGAGGGAGAAGAATTCTTGAGGTGCATGCTGGAAAATTGTTTTGCCCAGCACGTAGCACGTTCAACCAGAGAGAGCGCAATTTTAGATTAGTTTTAGGAAATGAAGATGGGCAGGTGGAAGCAATGGCAGTGGGAGAACATTTTGGTTGTAGTGATCATAATTCAGTCAGTTTTAACATAATTATGGAAAAGGACAAAGATAGAATAGGAGTTAGACTTTCAATTGGGGCAAGGACAATTTTACAAAACTGAGGAGTGATTTAGCGAAAGTGGACTGGAAACAGCCACTTGAAGGTAAATCAGTGTCAGAACAGTGGGAGGCATTCAAAGGGGAGATTCAAGGGGTTCAGTGTAAACATTTCCCCAAAGAAAAAGGTGAGGCTGCCGAATCTACCAACCCATGGATGTCAAGGAGCCTACAGGGTAATATAAGGCAGAAAGGGAATGCTTATGTCAGACACCGAGAAATCAATACTACAGAATGCGAGAGAAGTATAGAAAGTGGAGGGGCGAAATCAAAAAGGAATTTAAGAAAGCAAAGAGAGGGCATGAAAGAATATTGGCAAGCAAAATCAAGGTGAACCCAAAAATGTTTTTATCAATACATTAAGAGTACGAGGATAACTAAGGAGAGAGTAGGGCCCATAAAAGATCAAAAATTTAACCAATGTATTGGAGAGAACGATATTGGTATGGTTCTCAATGAATACTTTCTGTCTGTCTTCACAAACGAGGGGGATGATGCAGATATTGTAGTTAAGGAGGACGACTGTGAAGTATAGGATGTGATAAATATAGGGAGAGAGGAAGTATGAATGGGATTCGCATCCTTGAAAGTTCATAAATCACGAGGGCCAGATGAAATGTATCCTAGGCTGTTAAAGGAAGCAAGAGAGGAAATAGCAGAGGGTCTGACCATCATTTTCCAGTCTTCGCTGAATACAGGTGTGATGCCAGAGGATTGGAGAATTGCTCATGTTGTACCTCTGTTTAAAAACGGAGGCATGGATGGGCCGAATAGTCAGTCGAATCTCAATAGTGGGCAAATTATTGGAATCTATTCTGAGAAACAAGATTAAATGTCACTTAGAAAGACACAGGTTAATCAATGATAGTAAGCATGGATTTGTTGAGAGGAGATCTTGTTTGACCAATTTGATTGACTTTTTCGAAGAAGTAACAAGGAAGATAGATGAGGGTAGTGCAGTTGATGTTGATGTGATCTACATGGAATTTAGTAAGGCTTTTGACAAGGTCCCACATGGCAGACTAAAAAAATACATTAAATTTTAAAAAATCCCATGGGGTCCAGGGCAAGGTAGATACAAATTTGGCTCAATGGCATGAAACAAAGAGTAATTGTTGCTGGCTGTTTTAGCGACTGGAGGGTTGTTTCCAGTGGCGTTCCACAGGGCTCAGTACTGGGTCCCCAGATTTTTGTGGGGCATATTGACAATTTGAACGTAAATGTAGGAGGCATGATGAAGAAGTTTGAGGACGACATAATTATTGGTCATGAGGTAGATGGCGAGGAGGATAGCTGTAGGCTGGAGGAAGATATTGATGGCTTGGTCAGATGTACAGAAAACTGGCAAATGGAATTCAACTTGGCGAAGTGGACGGTGATGCATTTGGGGAAGTCAAAAAAGGCAAAAGAATACACGATTCATAGGAAAATACTGAGACTTGTAGAGGAAGTAAGGGACCTTGGAATGAATGTTCATTGATCCCTGAAGTTAGCAGGACAGGTCGATAAGATGGTTAAGAAGGCATATGGAATACTTTCCTTTATTAGCCGAGGTATAGAATACAAGAGCAGGGAGACTGTGGTGGAGCTGTATAACTCATTAGTTAGGCCACAACCTGAGTACTGTGTGCAGTACTGTTCACCTCATTACGGAAAGGATGTAATTGCACCAGAGTGGGTACAGAGGAGATTTACAAGGATGTTGCCAGGACTGGAAAAATGCAGCTATGAGGAAAGATTGGATACGCTCGGTTTGTTCTTCTTGGAACAGACAAGGCTGAGGGGAGATCTGCTTGAAATGTGCAAAATTTTGAGGGGCCTGGAGAGAGAGGAGGTGAAGGGTCTGTTCACCGTGACAGAGATGTCAGTGACAAGGGAACATAGATTTAAAGAAATTGGCAGAAAAATTAGAGGGGAGATGAGGAAAACCTTTTCCACCCAGAAGTGGTGATGGTTTGCAACACACTGCCTGAAAGGATAGTTGTGGCAGAGACCCTCAACTCATTCAAAAGGAGTTTGGATATGCACTTTAAGTGCTGTAAGCTGCAGGGCTATGGACCAAATCCTGAAAGGTGGGATTAAAATTTCGGTCGGCACAGACACGTTGGGCCAATTGGCCTCTTTTGGTGCCTTAAACTTTCTATGATTCTATGATTCTGTTGCCTCAGACTTTTCCCGTTTATTCTTTCTGCTTTTTCTGTCTCTACCTGCGTGCGTATTTATCGCTATGCATGCTAATGTGGTCGTGTCGAGTATTCATTGTCGTTAACTGGATTAAAGTTTAAGGTTAATAAACTTCCACCTTTCGTGTTTAAATCTAAGAAAACCTGTTGGATTGATTTCTTTGCCTTACAATTGGAAAGCAGTGAACAAGGATTCACTGAAGGGGAGCTAAAACACCGTGTTAATAAAATCAAACCCTATTACAATTAAACCAGGCAAAGACTGAAAGGGACCCGCTGGACCTCTTTCTCACCTGGTCGTAACAATGGCCTTATAAACCTGCGTCACTACTTTGTCTGATTTGTGAATCTGTATCCTTCGATTTCTTTGCTCCTCTACGTCGTTGAGACTCTTACTATCCACGTGGTACGTGGTCGCCTATTCAGCCGAACAAAATCTAACACCTCAAACTTAGCTTTAATATTTTTCCAATTGCATGTCTCTTCTGCAAGTATATTAACAACGTCTTCTATTTTCTCAGGATGTTCCTCAGTATTTTCTGTATTCCTCTAATTTGGACTTACAATTTAAAAGTTACATTTCTGCCGCCCGAGTACACATCACGTCGAAATTGTGAGCATCAGCCGCGTCAGTACCTATCCTTCTGGAACATAATTTCCCACTATTTGGCATCTCGACCCCTGGTTAACCCATAGTCTCTGTTTATTTCTCTGTAGTTAACTCCCTATCTATATTATGATACAGTTTGAAGACGTAACATAGAGGGCCGATGCAGGTCATACAGTAGACGCTGTGTCTATGAACATTCAGAAGGTATTTGATAAAGTACCACATAAATTCATGTTCACTTGAGTTGCGGTGAACGTATGTTTTTTTTGACTGGAAAGAAGTGTGCAGGGACAATTTTTTATAAATGTACATGACGAAGATATGAGTATAGGGAATACAAATTCAAAGTTTGTGGATGATGCAAATCACGGCGACTTTGTCATGCAGATGTATAAGCCTTCAGGAGACCGAGAGAGTCGCCCTGGTGAAATGTTTAGTGTGGATAAATGTGAAGAAACATAGAAACATAAAAACGTTTACGACGTGGGAGGATGACATTCGGCCCACAATGTTTGGGCAGGCCGAGAAAGAGCTGTCCAGCTTAATCCCACCTTCCAGCTCTCGGTCCGTAGTCCTCCAGGATACGGCAGATCAAATGCATTCCATTTTTTAAATGAAATAATGGTTTCTGCCGCTACCACCCTTTCAGGCAGTGGGTTCCAAAATCACACAACTCTCTGGGTGAAAGAATGTATTCCTCAACTCCCCTCTAATCCTTCCATCAATTACTTGAGATCCATGGGCCCTGGTGATTGACCGCTCTACGAACAGAAATAGGTCCTCCCTTTCCAGTAGATTTAGACAGCTAAGATGACTTGTGTTACATACCCTGTTCAAGAAAGCGTTCGTTATTGCAAACATTGTCAAAATACAACTGAAAGATTACTCTGGGTAATGCTGGTTTTCATGTCAGTGCCAACGTACCCTATACTGCAAAATTCTGCACAGACTTCATGGCCCCGAGAGTTACGCGGAGGCAGCGAGGGAGCCGGGTTCAAGTACTGGATGGAAAAACCGGAAGTATGGGTTCCCCAGGTGCCCTGCAGATATGAATTGTAGGATGTCTGTTTTTTTTTCTGCAGGCTTCAAATTCAACTAGCAGCACATTGTAAAAAGCAACATGGAGAGGGAGTGTGATCTAAATGGTCTGACGTTGAGGGGGATGTGACAGCAGAAAGACCTGAGGGAGCATGTCCGAAAATCTTTGATACCGGCAGGGCAAAATGATAAGGCAGTTAAGAAAATGCATGTGACACTCGGCTTTATGAATATGGCCAATGAATATTAAAAAACAAGGTAGTGGTGCTCAAGCTTTACAAATCATTGGTTATTGTGTTCAATTCTTGACACCATACTTTGATAAAGAACCAGCACAAACACAGCGAGCGGAATGTCTTTGTTACATAATTAAACAGAGTGTACGGAACAGAAACAGACCAGTCGACTGGCCCATGCCTAATTGAAGCATATACACTACTTAAAGGGCTTGACAGACTGGATGATGCCCTTTGCTGGAGAGGCTCAGACTAGAGCTCATGGTATCAGAATAAGAGGCCGGACATTTAACACTGAGAGGAGGAGAACTTTCTTCACTCAGGGGGTTGTCTCCACAATTATCTCATTTATCTACTCCAGAGGGCTGTGGTTACTCAGTCGTTGAGTATATTCAATACATAGATGGTTGGATGTGTGGGTACTCCCGGAATTCAGAGACTTTGGGATAGTGCAGGAAGGTGGAGTTAAGATAGATGATCAGCCATGATCGTATTGAATTGCGGATCAAGCTCGAAGGGCCGAATGGCCGAATGATGTTTCTGTTTCTTATGTTCTCCGCACAAGCCTCCGCCCACACCTCATTAGCTGTTCCGAGGGGAAAGAGTGGCATACTGGATAATGTCACTGGACTAGCATTCCAGATGCCCATGCTAATGTTCTGGTGACACTGGTTCAAATCCCACATGGCAGCTGGTGGAATTTAAATTCAATTAATAAATTTAGAATTGGAACCTAGTCTCAGTAATGGTGACCATGACAACATTGACGATTGTCTTAAAAACCCATCTGGTTCATTTTAGGGAAGGGAATCTGCCATCCTTCCCTGGTCTGGCCGACAAAGACTCCGGACCCACAGCAATTTGGCCCACTCTTAACTGGCCTAGAAAGTCACTCAGTTCTCAAGGACATCGAAGGATGGGCAACAAATGCTGGGCTTGCCAGCGACGCCAATATCCCATGACAGAATTTTTCAAAATCTGCATATCCTTCCTCACTTTTCTTCCTCCTCTGTTTAACTAGCTTCCCCTGAAATGCATCCATGCTATTGTCTGTGACTAAGATTTGCGATAGGAAATTCCACATTCTTACATTCTTTGTGCAGATAAGTTTCACTTGAATTCCTCATTGACTTTCTTGCTGACTCTATTGGTATCCCTAGTTTTGCTCTTCCTCACCATCATCTCTACGTCTACCCTATCAAAGCCTTTGATGATCAAAAATACCTCTATCTGTTCACCTCTCAGTCTTCTCTTTCCAGAGAAATGAGCCAGCCTGTTCACTGTTTCCTGATATGTACACCCTCATAGCTGTGGCATCGTCCTTGTAGAAAGGAATTGATAGTGAGAACAAAAACATTAGAACGGAATGTATGACCAGGATATAAGAGCTGAATTACTCCCAAGTGGCCTGATAAAATTATGCACCGGCTTCTTATCCTACTTCAGTTGGACGTAAACTTGATCATGCCTTGTACAATAATACAAGAGAGCTACATTGCTGCTCTAATTACTGTACTTTTGGCAGTTTTGTTTTCTAGCAATCTCCAGTCTCAGAAATGGAGTGTTTTTGCACTTCTTTCCTGTTCCTGAGTGGGTCGTACTCTCGCCTCTAAGACAACATATTGTGGGTTCGAGTCCCACTCCAACACTCCGCGTCGCAGCTCTGAGGAAGTTCTACTTTGTCCAAGATCTTTTGCTGTCATTCACATGGTACGCTAAATCATCTGCCCCCTCATATGTGCGGGCAATATCCCATGACGCTATTGGAGGAGGAGCTGAAGAGGTCTCCCGGTCCTGCCCAACAATTATCCCTCAGCCAACATATGTAGAATTTGAGAGGGTGCAGCAAGTGAATTTTGACCGTTGGATACGGGCATTATAGATGGATGCCACACATGAAACCATTTGGATTTGATTCTCTTAGAGGAGTTTAAAAACTCCATTCCTTCAGTCGTGAGAAGTCCTGAAAGTTTGAAAGCTAGGCAAGTAACGGAAATTGCTGATGATTTTGAGCTTGTGAATAAGTCTAATTATTTTGTCCATCACCCCCATAAACTCGAGCAAGATAGAAAGTGGGAGAAAGAAAGGAAGGCAAGTAGTAGGGAACAAGAAGGAACAGCTGGGAATGCCCCAGGATCACGACCTCGTGTCAGAAGGGAAGGTGCTGAGGTTGGAAGTGATGTTTGCAAGCCGAAGTGTTATCATTGCAACATTACGGGCCATTTTCGTTCACAGTGTTAGAAATTGTGAGGGAAAGCCAGAGGACTTGTTGGGGTATGGAAAGCTTGTGCAGAGGAAAAAACCTCTAACTGAGTTTATAGCAGATCAAGCTTTAGCTTTAACAACAGTTGTAAACCAGATACTAAAATAAAAAGGAGCATAGAAGTTAAGAATAAAATACCTGAAAGTTATAATGATTTCTGTCAAAGGGGAGAACAACTCTGTATCTTTTAAGTGAGGCAGGAAAACCTATCATTGTACTCAGATAAACAGGAGCAACTCAAGCACTTTTGCTGGGGAAATATAGAATATTTCCACCAGAGAGCGCATTGAACGCTAAAGATTTAGTTAATGGAATTGGGAAGGGGGGGGGGGGGGGGGCGGGGGAGTATATATCTGTTCCTTTATATAAAGTACACCTAGTGAGTAACTGGGATAGTAATTGTAGGAGTTGTCCACAGTTTGCCAGTAGAGGGAAGTGAACTACTCCTAGGAAATGATTTAGCTGGATCAAAAGTATCAGTTTCTCCTATAATTACAGAGGAAACAAGTGAAATTAAGGAAACAGAGCAATTACAGGAACAAGTTCTGGGAATATGTCCTGCATGTGTAGTCACCCGAGCAATGGCTAAACAGGATCCATTGTCGAAGGTAAAAGGAACACCACAAACAGATAGTCAAGTATTGGAAAACTTATTTGGGGATTTCTATAATCTAAATGAAATGTTTAACAGATCGTCTATCATTGCAGCACAGCAAGCTGGTCCAGAGATATACCAAATAGCACAGATGGTTCTGACAGAAGCTAAGGTTAAAGGACTTCCAGAATGCTATAATATGGCAAACGGGTTTTGAGGAGGAAATGGAGACCGCCCCATTGACGTGCACACGAAGACTGGATGGTTGTTGAACTGATAGTGGTACCACCTAAATATCGCCAAGGATTATTAAGGTTAGCACACGACATTCCTTTGCTGGACGTATAGGAATTCATAAGACCAAATCATGCATAAGCCAACATTATTACTGGCCAGTTCTTCCAAAGAATGTAAGATAATTTTGTAGGACATGCTATACCTGGCAAATAGTGGGAATACCACAACCTACCATAAAACCGGCACCACTAGTTCCCATGATGGAAGACCATTTAGCATGGCATTAGTAGTCAAAAACGAAAGCAGGACATCAATACATACTTAGTATCATGGATATGGCTGCTCACTTCCCAGAGTCCATTGCTTTGATGGCAATTACTGCTGGAATAGGAGAAGATCTCCGCAAAACCAGTTTCAAAGTCAAAAATGGTATGTTGAATGTCTCTGTCCCTGTATGGTTATTACGTGGCAACCAGAATGTACTTTTGCTCACTAATTTCGGAGCTTGCTGCCAAAAGAAGTATTGATCTTTTAGAGCCTTAAAGGCCCACCGCAATATTTCCGAGGAGAAAAAAAACACAGGATCGTGACAGTATGGACAAGCAAAAGGATTGCTTTCTGAGCAGCCTGCCTTTCACACACGTGACCTTTGGAAGAATGAGTCAACGGACAAGATCCCGGAACAGGGGTTACAGCTGATTCACCGCTACCCTTAGCCGAGACTCCTTAAGCTACCCACAAATAGAATTCAAAAATAAATTTAAAAAATAAATTAAGTCATCATTGAATGATCTTTATGTCGTCATTGTCGACAGGAATAGTGCCGGAAGACTGGAGGATAGCAAATGTTGTCCCCTTGTTCAAGAAGGGGAGTAGAGACAGCCCTGGTAATTATAGACCTGTGAGCCTTACTTCGATTGTGGGTAAAATGTTGGAAAAGGTTATAAGAGACAGGATTTATAATCATCTTGAAAAGAATAAGTTCATTAGCGATAGTCAGCACGGTTTTGTGACGGGTAGGTCGTGCCTCACAAACCTTATTGAGTTTTTCGAGAAGGTGACCAAACAAGTGGATGAGGGTAAAGCAGTGGATGTGGTGTATATTGGTTTCAGTAAGGCGTTTGATAAGGTTCCCCACGGTAGGCTATTGCAGAAAATACGGAAGTATGGGGTTGAAGGTGATTTAGAGCTTTGGATCAGAAATTGGCTAGCTGAAAGAAGACAGAGGGTGGTGGTTGATGGCAAATGTTCATCCTGGAGTTTAGTTACTAGTGGTGTACCGCAAGGATCTGTTTTGGGGCCACTGCTGTTTGTCATTTTTATAAATGACCTGGATGAGGGTGCAGAAGGGTGGGTTAGTAAATTTGCGGATGGCACGAAGGTCGGTGGAGTTGTGGATAGTGCCGAAGGATGTTGTAGGGTACAGAGGGACATAGATAGGCTGCAGAGCTGGGCTGAGAGATGGCAAATGGAGTTTAATGCGGAAAAGTGTGAGGTGATTCACTTTGGAAGGAGTAACAGGAATGCAGAGTACTGGGCTAATGGGAAGATTCTTGGTAGTGCAGATGAACAGAGAGATCTTGGTGTCCAGGTACATAAATCCCTGAAAGTTGCTACCCAGGTTAATAGGGTTGTTAAGAAGGCATATGGTGTGTTAGCTTTTATTAGTAGGGGGATCGAGTTTCGGAGCCACGAGGTCATGCTGCAGCTGTACAAAACTCTGGTGAGGCCGCACCTGGCGTATTGCATGCAGTTCTGGTCACTGCATTGTAGGAAGGATGTGGAAGCTTTGGAAAGGGTGCAGAGGAGATTTACTAGGATGTTGCCTGGTATGGAGGGAAGGTCTTATGAGGAAAGGCTGAGGGACTTGAGGTTGTTTTCGTTGGAGAGAAGGAGGAGGAGAGGTGACTTAATAGAGACATATAAGATAATCAGAGGGTTAGATAGGGTGGATAGTGAGAGTCTTTTTCCTCGGATGGTGATGGCAAACACGAGGGGACATAGCTTTAAGTTGAGGGGTGATAGATATAGGACAGATGTTAGAGGTAGTTTCTTTACTCAGAGAGTAGTAGGGGCGTGGAACGCCCTGCCTGCAACAGTAGTAGACTCGCCAACTTTAAGGGCATTTAAGTGGTCATTGGATAGACATATGGATGAAAATGGAATAGTGTAGGTCAGATGGTTTCACAGGTCGGCGCAACATCGAGGGCCGAAGGGCCTGTACTGCGCTGTAATGTTCTAAAAATGTGCAGCCACTCTGCGGGTGATGACTCGGTCCGAGAACAGCCTACATAGGTGCAATCCTGCTTTGTATAGTGACATTCTGCAATTGATTCCTCACAATTGCATGCGTAAAAACAGGTAGACCCTGTCTCTTTCTGATGTCCAGCTCTATGATGTCTTATTCGTTGATTCTGACTAATTGTGCGCACCAGTACATTTTGGTGCGTGTTGAGATAATCACACCTCCATTGCAAAGGAAGCACAGTTAGTCAGAAAAAGAAATCAGCTGCATTCACGTCTGGCCGGGAAACTGCTGAAACTGTTCTGCAGTCACCAGAATGAGCTCTTCGACCAAACTCTTTCAAATATTGGATCTGTGATCTTATCCTGTCGACAATTGAAACCCAACCTCTAAATTCGGATGGAATCCCTTTCTAATAGGGCGCTATGCTAAAGTTGTTGATGAATCCCTGTGCATAATAAACATTTATTAAACATGCAATAAATATCCACTTGGAATTGCTACGTACTTGTTTAAGCAATAGACGATGTACAGCAAAATTACTGTTTCAGAGTGAAAGCAACGAAGTACGGCAAAAAGGTATTTCTGAGACGAGAGATTGCTGAAAATTGCCAAAGGCAGAAGGATGGAAGCAACAAGTATACGTGGCGTATCATTGTACACGGCGAGTCATGATCTACTTCATGTTCAGGTGGATAAGTTGCCGGTCTATAAGTTTGTTAGGTTGCACGGGAGTAATTCAGCAATCGTGTCATGGTCCTACATTCCGTCCTATTGTTGATGCCAGATTTTTGAAGATACAAACATCAGGAAACACTGAAGAAACTGGGGCTATTTTCTCTCGAAAAGAGAAGATTGATGAGTCACCACATTGACGCCACTGAGATTTTAGGAAGTGTTTGATATCGTACATCATTACACTTATGCCGAGTCGAGGGGAATGGATGATCTTAAATATAGCTACTGAATTGCACGCGCGCAACCTCATAAATTTGTCGGCCGACTATTTATTTACCTGAAGGCCTATAGTGAGCAACTAATACACTGTACTAAATTGAAGGAGGTACAAGTAAATCACTGTTTCACCTGGATGGAATGTTTCGGGCTTGGGACAGTGAGCAGGGAGGAGAGATCAACCGGCAGGTGCTGCATCTCCTGTGCTTGAATGGGAGGTGCCGTGGAAGTGGAGAGTGTGTGGAGGATGATTGAGGAGTGGAACAGCGTGTCACAGCAGGAACGGTGCCTTCAGCGTGTTGGAAGGGAGAGGGAGAGGAACATATATGTGGTGGTGGCATCAAGCTGTTCTGGGAGGGAGGGGAAAGGTGAATGCAGCAATGTGAGAAAGGGAACGGTAACCAGGCAACACGGATTTCAGGAAATTGGGACGAGTCAGACGTGACCTGAGGATAAGAAAGATCACGCAGCGAACTTTAATAATCTGGAATACACTGCCTGAAAGGCTGGCGGAGCTAGATTCAATCAGAAATTTCGAGGAGAGTTGGACAGTTAGTTAAAAAAAGAACGATATGTAGGGCGATGGGGAAAGCATACAGAACTGAAAATAATTCAGTAGCGCTTTGAACAAGCCAGTAATGGTGTGAGCGGCCGAATGGACTCCTTCTCTGCTCTATATTTCTATGATTAAACCAACTGTTGATAACAATGGATATGAGTGTTTGATGATGGCGGAAACTTCTGCATTTTTGTTTTTATACCAGTCTGGATCTCATCCATCTCAATTTGGACCCGTGTACAATAATAAATAGCACTGTCTACCATTGCTAGTGTCCTGATATCTGCAACGACGACATTGTTTGAAACTTCCTTGCAAGCAGTAACTCGATCTTTCACCTTTTGATTGTGCTGCTTGCCGTTTTCGCTGTAATACCGAACGAGCCAATCCAGATCCTTCCCGGGACCTTCTCTGTACCAGTATATCTGCTGGCTCTCAAGGTTGAATCCTTTGGTTTTACAAGTCAGTCTCAGGGGCTGTCCGGATCCCCGCGTCTCTGCTCCTAGTCGAGTCAACATCACACCCGACTGAACATCTATGCAAGTAAAGAAGTATTAAATATGCTAAAGTGACCCCTGGTTCTGGCAAACATCTGGGAGGGAAAACCAGCGAAACAGAAGCAATGCAACAACTGGGAACAATCCGAGCTTCGCACTGGATGGAAAACCATGCAACAAACCGAGAGATATGACGGACATCATGCTTCTTGGCGCTTGGCTGAATGATGCAGCCATTTCTCCAGTCACTCACTGAGCAAAGCGATTGGTGGATTGTTGGATCCAAACCCTCAGTCACGGGGGTTTAGTGAAATCGGCAGAGGTGGAGGGTTTGAAGAAAAAAATTATTGGCTGCTACAACCACATCAACACAAAGCGCGATTACGATGGCGCATTGGTAAAGATGGCGAATCAAACACTACTCCCTATGATTCCGTTAATAACACTGTACTGCGTGCAAATGTTATTTAGCATTCAATATTGGCGTTGTTTCTGGGAAATTGTTATTAAGATAATATCATAAGATCATGCTGCACATTCGGACCAAACTACTGTGCCGACCCTTTAAAAGAGCTATCCGATTAGTTCAACTGCCCTGCTCTTCCACAGAGCCCTTCCTTTTTCCGCGTTTCAACTATGCATCAAATCCCTTTTGAAAGTTACTATTGAATCTGCTTCCACCACCCAGTCAGGCTGTGTCTTCCAGAACACTGCTGTGTAACGAAGTCTCCAGTTATTTGGAGAGACTGGAGAAGCTGGAGCTGTACTCCTGAGAGCAGAACATATGAAAAGGATATTCGATAGACATTTCTGGGGCCGTACGAAGGAGGTGCCGGATTGGAGGAGATACCGTTTTATGAATAAACTGTTAACCCGAGGCCACTTCTGCCCTCTCAGATAGACGGTAAAGATCCCACATCATCTTTTTCGAGGAAGAACAAACATCCAGTATCTTTTCCAATATTTATCCCTACGCTGAACATCAGGAAAAGAGTCATTCCGTCATTACTCTTTGTGGGATCGAAGCGGTTTGCCTGTTTCCTGCATTACACCATCGATTACACTTCCAAAGTGCAAAAGATCAATCACGGGCGCCGCAGTTCCTGTTGAAGAGGCCTGATCTCACCTTCGCCAAGTGTCACATTCCTGGGCCAGGGGTCCTAGGCTGCGCAAACCTGGGCTCTTTTAGCACTGAGCAGAGCCTGGAGATGCCGCATGACCGCCTGACAATGAATCTATGTGCAAAAGCTGCGTTATCGTGTTGCAAGCGTTTTAGCTGCATCCACCGCACGGGGAACCGGCGTTGGCTATGTTTGTGTGATGTGATTTCAGTCCTGTTTATGATGTGATGTCTGGACTGTGATTCAGAAAGTAACCTCCACGGCGTCGTGTTATGAGAGTGACTGTTTCGTTAAAAAAAATTGTTTTAAAGGAATTTATAGTTAAGCTAAATAAATGTTGGATCATTTTTTAAAAATCTTGGGGACAGTGAGGGAGAGGGATTGTCAACAGTGTTGCTGTTAGTCACATTGCTCGGGTTAGACTTCGAGCAGAAGCCCTGGCAACTGGGGCAGAAAAGTGACATGTACTTCTTTGATTGGACAAGTCCTGTAGCAGGCACAGAACATCTGGGTGGGCAGAAAACACTGACAACTTTTCTGATTGTCAGTCAGTGTGTGTGTTTTATCTTCTAGAGGAAGAGACCAGATTCTTCCTGAATTTTTTTAAAGTCAAATTCTGCTGAAATGTCAACAAAGGACAGAGAAGGAGAGAATTTCAAGGAAGAAGCAAAGACGACAACCCAGCTTGTTTTCTCGCAATTCCCCAAAAGACTCTGCGAAGTTCACTGTGAATTTGCCTTGTTTCTGCACTTCAAGAAGGCATGCTAAATTACTTTACAACGCCACCTGAAAAGAGCTAATTCTTGAAGATTCTAAAGATTCTGTCTGCGTGTGTTCATGTGTTCCAGTTTGGTGCAACGTGTCCCATCTGCTATTTTTCAGCATTGGGAAGTGATCTACCCAGGTGCTTCGTTTATGTCTGTAATAGAGCGCTGATCGAAAAATCATCTTATCATTCTTTCCATTAACTGTTTTATATATATGTGTGTGTGTGTGTGTGACTGTGTGAAGGAGCTAAGGTAAAAAGAGACTTTTAAAATTGGTCAACGCAGAAAATGGAACTTATTAAAATTTAATGTTGGAGTTATTAAAAGAAATTTGAACCATAGGATTTTTTTTACTTCATTACTAGTTAAGACTTGTTTGATAATAAACTGTTAATTTTGCTGTTCAGTAAAGAAACTGTGTTAGTATGTTCTATTCTGGGGAAAAATAATGTATCTGATTGACTGTTTCAACAACTAGGAAAACTTTAAAGATTATTTTGTGACCAATGGAGAAGTGGGACTGAATTAACAGTGCACTCCCTCCCACTTTGGTCGTAACAGTCGCTGCTGCTTCTCTCTGTAACCTCCTTTGAGTCTAGAACCCTCCAAAAACGGTCTCCCTTCAACTGTGGCCTCTTGTGCATCCCCTACTTTCTTCCCCGCTGCGTTGCAGGCGAGTCTTCGGGACCCCGTCCCCGGGAATTCCATTCCTAAATTGCTCCACCTTTCTTCTTCTCTCTCCTCCTTTAAAATGTAGCTTTAAACCTACCTGTTGGACCAAGCTTTTCAGTCAACAACTCTAATCTCTGTCTATGTCATTTTATAATGTTCATTGGGACGTTATACTCCGCTAAAAGACGCTAGATATATAAATGCAAGTTGTTATTATAATCACATTGTCGGCTTGGTGACAAAACCACTGCCATATGTTATACATAAAGCAACATCCGACAATTAGGTAATGAATCTCGGTCTTCTTGCTAGTATTTATCATTTAAAAAAGAACAGGAAGGGAGATGAGGATATATGTTTATGCAGCAAGTTGTTATGATCTGGAATCTATGTCTAAAAGGGTGATGGAAGCAGATTAAGGATAATTTTCAAAGGGGAGTTGAAAGGGTACTCGAAAAGCAAACATTTGCAGGCTTGTGCAGAAGCACTCGGGCAGTGGGACGAATTGAAGCGTTCTTTGAAGGAGCCGGTAGAGATATGATGGTCCAAATGGCCTCCTTCTACTCTGTATAATTCTATGATTCTGTGAACTGCTGCCCCCGGTGGATTTATTGGTATTTGATGATGGCGGAGACTGCTGCATTTCCTCCTGTTCGGTTTTTGTGCAGATCTGGGCCTGATCCGTCTCACTGTGCCCTGAAAGGCAATAATACGTAGTGCAGTCTTCTATTGTCAATGTACTGATCTGGAAAGCGGAGATATTGTTTAAAAGGTCTTTGAAAGCAACAATTAGATTTCGGACCTCTTGACTGTACTGATTGTAGACTTCATAATAGCAGGAAACGAGCCATTCCAGGCTCTTCCCGAGACCTTGTTGGTACCAGAAGATCCGGGAGTTGCTGAGATCATACCCGTTGGTTTTACAGGTCAATAACAGGGATTGTCCGGGACGCCGCGTCTCTGCCTTTGGTTGAGTCAAAACCACATCCGACTGGACACGTAGAAAATTTAAAATATATATATGGTGCAGTGACGCCCGACTCTGTAACACCTCGGGGAGTGATTAACAGCGCAACATAAATATTGGAACAAATGGAGACAATTCGAGCGACACATTGGATAGGAAACCCAAAGATAACAGAGAGATATTGGTGACATCATGCTTCTTGACTCTTGGCTAAATTATGCAGCGGCTCCTCCAGTCACTCACTGAGCAAAGCGGTTGTCTGATTGTTGAATCCTGATTCTCAGTCATGGGGCTGATGCAACCAACAGAGGGCGCGGGTCTGAAGACACAAACTATTGGTTACTTTCAATCTACGTCGACTGCAAACACTTAGCCGAATCCATATAAACGCAAATTGGGCGTTTAGAGTTTCACATTGTTAAAGTAGGCGAATTGAATACAACTCCTTATGATTTAGTGTGCAACATTGTGTTGAGCACAACATTTATTTAGCATTTAATGTTCCTGTTGTTTCTCGGAATGATTTAGGAAGATAGAATTATAGAATCACGCAACACATTCGGACGAACCTGCTGCGCCCACTCTTTAAAAGATCTATCCCTTTAGTCCCACTCCCCGCTCTTTCCACAGAGCCCTAGATGATCCCGTTTGAACTGTATATCCAATTCTCTTTTAAATTTACTATTGGATCTGCAGACAACACCTATTCATGCAATGCAGTCCAGATCACAGCTGTGTAAAAGCATATTCCTTAAAATAGTCGTTTGGTAGTACAGAACTTGAGTACTGCTGAAAATAGGGACATTTTGTTGAAGCTTTTCGTCTTGCACTCATCAGGACAATCTGAAAGAATACGAATGTAAGAGAAACAATAAATTCAGACTGTATGAGAACAAGTGCTTCTCTAGAGAAGAGAGTGAAAAGACTGTTCCTGCTTAAGTTGAACAAAATACGTGAAAGCCCGACGCAGGTTCATTCCTCAGGGCAATGCCTTGACCAATCAAAGCCAAATTGCCTGGTTTAAATTTCAAACAAAGCTTGACAGTTAAGTGCCAGGCACCAGACACTGGTGCGTCCTCCATTGCAATGCTTCTACCAATCAGAATCCACTTGCCAACCAGTCTGCAATCTCTTCTCATACAGTATAAATATGTTGTTTCCCTTACATTGACATTCGGATGTCCTGGTGAGTGCAAGACGAAAAGCTTTGATATAATGACGCTATTTTCAGCAATACTCATATTTCTTCAGTTATGTGGAGAGACTGGAGAGGCTGAGATGGTTCGCCTTATCGCAGAAAGGATAAACGGAATATTTGACAGAAATGTTCACCATCATGATTGGTTTTAATAGAGAAAATAAGGACAGACATTTCCATTTGTGGAAGGGCTGGTAGCTGTATGACATATATCTACGCCATCTGCAAAAGAATGAGAGGTGGTATGAGGAACCTGATTTGTTACACATCAAGTTGTTCTGTTCTGGAATGCACTGTCTGAAAGGCTGGAGGAAGTAGATTCAGCAATTATTATCAAAGGCGAGTTGATTGTATACATGAAACGCGAACATTTACAGGGATGGGTGGAAAGAGTAGGTGGGAAGATGAGTTGAATCGCTTATTTCAGAACAGCCAAAGGTACAGTAGCCCGAAAGGCCTCTTTCAGTGCTGTACCATTCTTTGACTCCATGAAGGCTATTCAGAGATGCTCCTCGGGATATCTTGGAACAGAGGAAGAGAAGTCGGCCAGTCAGCTCATTGTATGTGGGACAAAAGAAAATGGAGTCGTTCGTTCGGACTATTATATCGAGTAAAAAAAGCACAAGCCTCTACGATTCACCGCAATGTTTTATGAACTTAAAATGAGGAATCGGCCATTGATCCCAGTGTATCTAAAACGTAGGAACCAAAACGGATTAGGGACCAAAACAGTGATATTCTTGTGGAGACAGAGAGCATGGCTTAGATACTAATTGAGTATTTTGCATTTAGCTTCACAAAAGAAGAGGATGCTGCTATTTTCAAAGTCAAGAAGGAGGCAGTAGAGCAGCTTAGTGGGATTAGAATAGATAAAGGGATACATTTAAAGGGTTGCAGCGCACAAAATAGAAGCGCCAGACGACCGGTCGGGATGTATCCTGACATTTTGATATCAAGATAGTATCCCAGAGAGTCAGACATCAAACAGCCCTAGTAAAATTGACGTCAATGGAGATCAGAGTGAATAGTTACTACTGGCTGATTAAAACTAGCACAATGGAGCATTATTGTGGTTTTTTGAGGCCAATCATCGCAGCCCAGACCATCGCACCGGGCAATGTTCTAGTTCCAATCATCTTCATCTGCTTCAGTAATGATTTCCCTCCATTGAAAGGCCAGAAGTGGGGATGTTCGCTGATGATTGCATAGTGATCAGTTCTATTCACAACCCCTCAGAATCTAACCACAAGCGATACCGCCCCCCACCCCCCTCGACCCCTATCCCTGCTTTCCATTCACAGATATTACCATTGCAAAATCTCCAACCATCAATATCTCTGGATTGGGATAGCCGCTGGAAAGAAAGTGGACCAGCCACATAAATATCACATAAATGCTGTGGCGTTAAGAGCAGGTCACAGGCTGTATTTACTGTGTGGATCGACCAAAGCCTTTCCTATAGGCAGAAGGCAGGAGTCTGATAGAATAACATTCACACTCTTGCCTTAGACATGGAGAAATAATTTCAATTTGCCTGAATTAATGCAGTTCCAAGAACGCTCAAGAATTTTGACACCATCCAGAACAAAGCCGACCATTTGATCAGCAGTCCATCCACAATCTTAATCGTTTGCTCCCTCCATCATCGGCGCGATCTGGCTGCAGAGCTCATCACCCACAAGATGCACCGCAGCAACTCGCCAAGGAGTTATCGAAAACATCTCCCAATCCAGCAGCATCCACCACCTAGAACGACAGGAATAGCAGGTGTGTAGGAACACCGCCATCAACAAGTTCCTCTTTAAGCTCCACACAACGCTGAATGGTACAAACTTGCTCAAAAAGTGGAGAGCGATAAAGCAGGAAATTATAGGCAAGTCAGCCTAAACGTCAGTTGTGGGGAAACTTTTAGAGTTATTAACGGGCGACAGAATTATTTAACACCTAGAGAAATATGGTTTACTACATGAAAGTCAACTGGGATCGGTTATTGGCAAAATGTATTTCAATGAATTGATTGAACATTTTAGTGAAGTAACTGAGATGCTGGATGAGGATGGTGCAGTGCGTGTTGTGCAAAAGGATTTTCAAGTGGCGGTTGAGAAATTGCCATAAAATAGACTTGTGAGCCAAACTGAAGCCCATGAGATTTATGGGGTAGTGGCTGCGTCGATACGAAATCAGCCTAGGGGTAGTAGTGGCCGAGTGGTGGTGGCTGGTTGTTTTACAGCCAGGAAGGAAGAATGTAATGATGTTTCCCCAGTGATCGGCGTTGGGAACATGATATTTCATCTGCACTTGTGTTTACAGGCAAAATTTCACAGTTTGCAGATGATACCAAACGGGGAAATGTGATAAAACAGTGAGGTAAATATTAACAGATTTCAGGACGACATAGAGCGACACTTGGCAGTTGAAAGACAATGCAGTGAAGTGATTCATTTTGGTAGGAGAAGTGAACAGAGGCAATATAAGCTAAATGGTCGATATTTAACAGTGGTGATGTAACAATGTATTCGTACAGAAGTCTTTGAAAGTAGCAGTACAAGTTGAGTAGGTCATTAAGCCGTCGAACTGTATCCATGGCTTTATCAATAAAGGTAAAGAGTACAGAAGGAGGGTAGTTCTGGCAGCCTTGTGGAGAACTCTGGTTATGCCCCAATTGGGGTATTCTGTTCATATCTGGGCACAGGACTTTAGGGAGGATGTCAAGATCTTAAAGAGGGTGCGGAAGAGATTTACTGGGTTGGTAGCGTGTATGAAAGACTCCAGTTATGGGGAGACTTGAGAAACTGGAGCTGCTCTACTCAGATTGACTTGAGGCTTGCAAAATCTTGGAGGGATTGGTAGAGCAAATAAGGAAAAACTGAGTCTGGTCGCAGAGGGTGGTTAACAAGAGAATGCAGATTTAATATAATTAGGAAAAGAGCCAGAGACGACATGAAGATAAGAACGAATAAGCAGCGAATTGTTGTAACTTGGAATAAACTGCCTGAAAGGCTGTGGAACCAAATTCAATAATAACTTTCAAAAGGGAATTGGATAAATACTCAAAGGAAAAACAAAATTCAAGGTTAGTGGGTAAGAGTTGGGGAGTGAGACTAATTAATCGTTCTTTGAAGGTGCTGGTCAGGTATGCTGGGCTGAATGGCCTCCTTACGTTCGGTATGATTCTGTGAACTGCCGCCAACGGTGGATTTATTGATGTTCCATGATGAGGGAAATTGCATTTCCCTTTGTTCGTTTTTTTGTGCAGATCTGGGTCTGATCCGTGTCACTGTGATCCATGCACAATAATAAGTAGCGCTGTCTTCCACTGTAAAACTCCTAATAACCAAAGTGAAGATATTGTTTGAAAGGTCTTTGAAAGCAATAACTCGATTTCTAACTACTTGACTGCACCCTTTCGAAGTTTGCAATCATCAGCAAACATCTCCACGTCTGATCTTACGATTGACGGAAGATTATTGATGAAGCAGCTGAAGATGGTTAGGCCTAGGCCACTACACTGAGGAACTCCAGTAGTGATGTCCTGGAGCTGAAATGATTGATCTCCAACAGCAACAACCATCTTCCTTTTCCTCCTGATTCCCATTGACTCCAGTTTTGCTGAGGCTTGTTGACGCCATACTCGGTCATATACTGCCTTGACGTCAAGAGCTCCCGTTCCTCCAGTCACTCAGTGAGTAAAATAATTGGCGGATTGTTGCATCCCGATCCTCAGTCGCGGGGATTTCTGTACCCGGCAGAGGAGTCGGGTTTGAAAATACAAATTATTGGTTGCATGGAACCGACGTCAAGAGCAACCACATGACGGCATCCACATGAACGCAAACAGTGCGATTAAAATGGCTCGTGAAGTTGTCAAATTGATCTGTACTGCTTATGATTTCAGTAATAGGAATACGTAAAGTGCAAAATATTATTTAGTATTAAATATTAATGTTGTTTATAGGATTGTATGTAAATCATGTAATCATACAGCACTGAAGGCGGCCATTGGTCACAACTTGTTGCCCGACTCTTTGAAGTTGTTTCCATCATCCATTCAGACAGCACATCCGGATCATAACTTCCTGCAAGAGTCCGAGAAACAGATTCAACAGTAACATTCAACGGAGGACTGGAAAAATAGTTGAAGGGAAAAGGGAGTTGCAGGGCTACGGGGAAGAGGCAGGAGAGTGGGATTCATTGACTGACCCTACCAAACAGCTGGCGCAGACATCAACAGAAGAATAGACCTTTGTGTTGTATCACAGAATCACAGAATAATACAGTGCAGAAGAGGCCCTTCGGCCCATCGAGTCTGCACCGATTCATTAAAGACACCTGACCTCTCTACCTAATCCCATTTGCCAGCACTTGGCCCATAGCCTTGAATGTTATGACGTGCCAAGTGCTCATCCAAGTACTTTTTAAAGAATGTGAGGCAACCCGCCTCTACCACCCTCCCAGGCAGGGCATTCCAGACCGTCACCACCCCCTGGGTAAAAATGTTCTTCCTCAAAACCCCCTTAAACCTCCTGCCCCTCACCTTAAACTTGTGACCCCTCGTTACTGACCCTCCAACTAAGGGGAACAGCTGCTCCCTATCCACCCTGTCTATGCCTCTAATAATCTTGTACACCTCGATCATGTCACCCCTCAGTCTTCTCTGCTCCAGCGAAAACAACCCAAGCCTATACAACCTCTCTTCATAGCTTAAATGTTCCATCCCAGGTATACTTGGATGATTTTATGAAATGTGATCCCCACATTATTTATAGGGAATTAGAAGGACTTAAGTACACAAAAGGTAATTGAACATTAACGAGAAATTATATAATATGCTTGTTCTAGTATTCTGTGCGAGTTCAAGACATTTGAACTGGTGCGAAATCGCTATAGTTCTAACCCCACATAAACGAGACCTTACAATCGACAACTGTGAAATTGATGTTTTTTTGGAATTGTTTAATGGTTATGGGTTTTGGATGATGCGACGGCTATTGGAATGATTTAGGAAACCATGAGCACCTGGAGCACGCGTGCTAATTTTGTTACAGATTGTAAGTACGTTCTGGCAGTTATTTCTTGAAATTGTTTGAAGGGTGTTTTATTTTTCTGTGACCTTGCCGGGGTTAATGATGTCTTTGTTGGAAAGAGGGGTCGCCAGATTTTTCTGCAGGATCTGATGGTTAAATAAGTGAAATTGGTCGGTGTTTTCTGCTGTCTTTTTTCTTCATCTCCTCGTGTCTGCGTTTCTTCACCAGCTCAGCCTGGGTTGCTCCGACTGTGGTCTGGCTGCACAGTAATACTCGGCGGCATCCTCTGGCACAATGCTGCTCATTCCTAAAGCGAAAGTAGAGCTGGCGGTTGAAGCAGAGAATCGGTTTCCAAGTCAACATACATAACTGGTATTAGAGGAGTCGTAACATCTGACTACCCACACAGACTTTTCCCTGGGAACTGTAGATACCAGTACATAATATGGCCATCTATGCCATCCCCAGACATTTCCCATGATAGTTGATGGAACCAGTCAGTCTTTGTGATAACCAAAACTGATTGCATTAATACGAGGTCGGAGCGGGATTCTGTTAATAGGAAGATTAAAGCAAAATAAGTTAATATACAAATTTCGTCTAGTTACATAGTTACAGCACAGAGAGCGGCTGTTCTGCCAAAATAGTCTATTCCCAAATTTATACTTCACATGAAAATCCACCTGCTTTATATATATCATCTCTCCTAATTGACTTATTCTTCTGTCCCTTTCTGCCTCGTATATTTACCTAACTCCTTAAATAGAGAATTCCACATTCTCATTTCTCTCTCTATCTCTCTCTCAGTAAAAGAGATTTTCTGAATTTTACCAAAGTGGATCACTTCATACTTGTTCACATTATATTCCTCCTGCCATGTTCTTAGCCTGCCCAAGGCCCCTTGAAGCCTCCTTGCATCCTCCTCACCACTTATTCCCACCTATTTTTGCGTCATTAGCACATTTGGAAATACAACATTTAGTCCCCACATCCAAATCATTTATATAGATTGTGAACAGCTGTATCACCAGCACTGACCCTTGCGTTTATCCACTAGTAACTGCCTCCCAACCTGAGATAACCCCTTTTCTCCTACTCTCTGTTTTCCGTCAGGAAACCAATTTTCAATCCATACCGATATATTACCCCCAATCCCATGTGGTATAATTTTGTTTGCGAGCAATTCTCTATTGAATTTGTTATTTATTCAGTATTTATGGATCCATGTTGCACTGCATTGTCAGATTGAGTGTATGACCACCCCCAACTCCCACTATATGTTGTACATGGCAACATCTTACGAATGAGGTGACTGGGCAATAGATCGGTGTTTCCTTGGTGATATACAATATCCAGTAAAACAAGAGGAGTGATGCAGATTTTGTTTCATGCAATGAGTTGTTATGATCTCACATACGCTGCCTGAAAGTGTAGTGGTAGCAGATTCAATAGTAACTTTCAAAGGGGATTAGGATGTATCCCTTCATCAGAACAATATTAAAATGGCATCGGAGAAGTGACGCAGTCTATCTAAAATATAGGAACCAAATCCGTTTCGGCACCAGCACGGTGATATTCTTATGGGGACGGAGAGCTTGGCTAAGGTTCTAGATGCGTCTTTTGTATTTATCTTCATAGAAAAGAGGATATTGCTATTGTTACTGTCAAGTAGGAGGCAGTAGAGCAACTTAATGAGATTAAATTGGATAAAGTGAAGACACTTCAAAGGTTGGCAGCGTTCAAAGTGGAAATGTACCAGGTCCAGATGGGATGCTACGTGATATTTTGACATCAAGGCAGCATTCGAAACAATCTGACGCTAAACAGCCCCAGTAGAATTGAAATCATTGGGGTTCGGATTGAAAGCATACCATTGGTTGGAGTCATATAGAGCACAAAGTAAAATGCTTCTGGTTGTTGGAGACAATCATCTCAGTCCCAGGACATCGCTGCAGAGGTTCCTCAGGGCAGTGTCCTGGGCCCAACCATCTTCAGCTTCTTCATGAATGACCTTCCCTCCATTGTGAGGTCAGAAGTGAGCATGTTTCTTGATGATTGCAAAGTGGTGACTTCCATTCACAATTCCTCAGATACTGAAACACTCCATACTCAGATGAAATCAGACATGGACGACATCAGCACTTGGGCTAAGAAGTGGAAAAGAACAGTCGTACAAATGTCTGTCATAAAATCTTCAACAAAGGAGTCTAATCGCCTCCCCTTGACATTCAACAACATTCCCATCATCAAATCTACTACTATCAACATGTCTGTGGTGGTGTCGTAATTGACAAGAAGCAGGAAAAAACCACATAAATACCACATAAATACAGGGGTTATGACAGCACGTCAGTGGCTGTGAGTACTGTGAGGAATGACTTAACACTTGGCTCCCCGAAGTCTTTCCATCACCTACTGGACAGCAGTAAGGGATCTGATGGAATAATACTCACACTGTTCACTTATACCTTGCGGAATAATTTCCATTTGTCTGAATGAACGGAGATCCAACCACACTCAAGGGCCTTCACACAACCCAGGACAAAGCAACAACATAAAACATTCATTCCCTGCACAATCGGCCTAACATGGCTGCATTGTGTACCATTGATAGGATGCACAGGAGCAACTTGCCAAGGTTTCAGTGACAGAATTTCCAAACCCGCTGTGTTGACCACCTCGAATGACAAAACCAGCAAGTATATGGGAGAGCCATTATCTTCAACATCGTGTTTAAATTCCACACCATCCTGATCTGGAAATATATTGGGGGCTTGTTCATCACCACTGGGGAAAAATCCAGCGCCCACACTTGGTTCTATAAATAACAAATAAGAAATTCTAGTTTGAACAGGGAATTAAAGATGCAAATTGCGAGGGTCTGCACTCAAACTTCCACCTTCTTGGAAAACGGGTGCAGTGCAAGAGGACTGAAGGATTTAAAAAAGGTACATCATTGCTAAGAAAAGGAGAAAGTGATAAACCCAGAAATTGCAGGCGATTCAGAGTAAAGTCAGTGGTCGGGAAATGTTTAGCGTCATTAATGTGCGACAGAATTATTTGGCACTTGGACAAATATGGGTTAGTAAGTGTAAGTCAGCGTGGATTTGCTGAAGGCAAAAAGTGTTTGAATAACTTGGTTAGTCGCTTTGATGAAGTAACTGAGAGGGTGGAGGAGGCTAGTGCGGTTCATACTCTATATATGGATTGTCAAAAGGTTTTGACAGACTGTCGCATAAAAGACTTTTTTTTGGCAGAATTAAAGCCCATGGAATCAATGGGTCAGCGGTGGCATGGATACGAAATTATCAGAATATTCGCTTCGAGCCAGGAAGGCCCGATCAATGGTCCTGGCAGCAGCGAGGCCTCGCGGTGGTCACCCCATCACTCGGCGACAGGAGCCCTAATATGTAAATTTAATAAAATACTTGAATTAAATACTTAGCCACTCCCGCTGTCCGTCCCACTCCCATACCTTTGGTTCCCTCTTCGGAGATCCGATGTGCGTCACTGGTGGTGAGCGGGGGGGAGGGGAGCAGTTAGGTATTTCAGTGTGGGAGGGGTAAGCCGGTTCAAACTAAGAGGATTGGTGGAGGCAGTGGTGGGAAGGGGTAAACCTAAAAGTTTACGAACTTTGGGGGGTGGGGAGGGGGAATGAGTGATGGCTATTGGGTGGGGGGTGTGGGGTTGGGAGAGGGGCTGAAAATATGTATGTATTGTTCCGTACATTTTAATGAATTATCCGTTTGAAACTTTAAAGTGCAATGACGGTAATTGAAGCCCTTTAAAAATCGCGTCGGCGCCTGCACAGCGGCGAGACGTACTCTCCACCCGTCACGTCAAGGTGGTGGAGGAGGGGGACGGCCGTCCGCACTAGCCATGTAAATGAATCGCCGCATTTAATATCACAGAGGCTCCACGGAGTAAAGTCGATGCTTGCAGACCGCCATTTTGTTTACAGCTACGGCGATTACAACGGAGGCAACATAAAATGCAGCTCCTGGTCTCTAGAACAACTGAGGATCACGGGGGACGCTGTGGGAGAGGAGGGTGAAAAGGCCCATACAAGGGTATCCCCAATTTTTTAGCCCGATGCGGGAACCCCTGCCTCCTGCACAAAATCCAGCCCTATGTTTTGATGAACTGTGACCTCTACACCATGTATAGAGGAGTAGAAGGGCTGATTAAATTGGACCTGTATTCTCTGAAGTTTGGAAGAATGAGAGGTGATCTCATTGAAACATATAAGATTCTGATTCAGGTTAGCCACTGAGAGGTTATTTCCCGTGGCTGGGCGGACGGGAAGAGTAATGGTAGCAGGCGTTTGGGAAAGCCACTACCTTCAATTCCCTCTCTAATGCTCACAACATCGTAATTGGAAAAGATACATTAATAAGTTCATCGTCGCTGGGTCAAAATCCTGAAAATTCCTAATTGGGAGCACTGAGCCATTACCTTCACCGCAGTGGCCCATAAAGGCGGCATAGCACGAGCTCGTGAAGAGCAATTCCGGTTCGGAAATTGTTCTCTCGTCACCAGCGACGCCGACATCCCGTCAATGAACAAACGACAAAATAAAACATAAAACATCCAAGGTTGTGGAGGGTACTAAGGGTTTAAACTCAGAGGCTTAATGAACAATATTTTACCTTTTGAGATAAGGTCGTGGTGGAAGAGAACCTTATCTACTCCTGTGCAAAAAAAGGAGAGAATAGTGAAACCAGAAATTATCGGTGAGTCAGCCTAGGTCGGTATCGGGAAGGTTTTAGTGCCATGAATCCGGGGGGAAATTAAATCCCACCAGAACACAGATGGGTTAATAATAATTAAAAGTCACCATGGTGTTTTAGGAAAATCGTATTCGACTAACATGATTGAGTTCTTTGACGCAGTAACTAAGAGGTTGGATGAGGGTATTGCGTTTGCTGTTGTGTATAGACCTTCAAATGGTGTTTCAAAAAGTACCGCATCAATAATTTACTGGAAAATTATCACCCATGTGATTTATGGGACAGTTGCTGTCCCAATGCAATGTTGGTAAGGGGCGGAAAGGAGTGTCGTGGTAAACAGTTGTCTTTCAGACCGGAAGGAATGGCGTAGTGGTGTCCCCAGTGGTCGGTGTTAGGACCACAGCATTTTTTGTTTATATATATTTATGACTTGGACTCGAGAATAAAATAAAATCAACGTTTGCAGATGACGCAAATCTCTTTAATGCAATACACAGTGAGGAGGATTGTAACAGATTGTAGAAAGATGTAGGCGGTTTTTTGGAATAGGCTGACAGTTGGCAGATGAAATTAAATGCAGGGAAATGTCAAGTGATCCATTTTGGTCAGAAAAAGGAAGAGAGGCACTAAAACTAAAACGTACAATGTAAACAGGGCAGATTTTACATACTCGTGTCTTTGAAAGTGGCAGATCAATTTGACAAGGCCGTTAAGAAACAAAATTAGACCCGTGGCTTTATAAATGAAGGCAATGAGTACAAAAGCAGAGATGTCCTGGTAACCATTTAGAATACTGTGGTTTGGTTGCTACTGGAGTAGAGCATTTTACGAAGGATGTCAAGGTCTTGTAGGGAGTGCAGAGGAGATTTATTGGCATGGCAGCAGGAACAACAGACTGCAATTAGGTGGAGACTCTCGAGAAATTGGTTTACTTTTCCTTGGAACAGTGAAGGTTAGGGGAAGATTCGATAGAGGTTTTCAAATCCCTGGAGACTTTGATAGAGTAAAAAAGGAGAAACTGTGTCTGGGGGCAGGAGGGTGGTTAATCAGAAAACGCAGATTGAATGTCATTGACCAAAGAACTAGAGGCGACGTGAGGATAAAAGGATTACACTGCGAGTTGTTATGATCGGGAATAAACTGCCCGAAAGACTGGTGCAACCAAATTCAGTAATAACTTTCAAATTGGCTAAATACTCAAAAGGAAAATAAAAACATGAAGGATTACGCTGAAAGACTCGGGCTGGGGGCCAATTGAATTGTTCTTTGAAGGAGCTGGTACAGGCATGATGGGCTGAATGGCCTCCTTCTTCTCCGTATATTTCTATGGCATGCTGTTAACACTGGACTTATTGGCGTTTGATAATGGCGGAAACTGCTGCATTTCCTCTTCTGTTTTTTGTACAGATCTGGGTCTGATCCGTCTCACTGTGCCTCTGTGCACAATAATAAGTAGCGGAGTCTTCCATTGTCAATGTCCTGATGCGTAAAACGAATATCTTGGCTGAAAGGTCTTTGGAAGCAATAACTCTATTTCTAAACTCTTGACTGTACTGTTTGCTGTCTTCACTATAGTACGAGACTATCCAATCCAGGCCCTTCCCGGGATGTTGTCGGTACCAACACATCCAGTAGCTGCGGAGATCGAACCCGCTGGTTTTACAGGTCAGTGTCAGGGCTTGCCAGGGTCGCCGCGCCTCTGCCTCTGGCTGAGTTAGCACCACATCCGACTGGACAACTTTAAAATGAAAAAAAGCATTCGTTATGGTGAAGTGGCTCCTGGTTTTTGAACACCTTCCGGGGGGAAATAACAGCGAATGAGACACATTTGGAAAAATTCTTGCTACGTACCGGATAGGAAACCGAACAACAGGCTGAAAGATATTCTTGACCTCATGCTTCTTGGCGCTTGGCTCAGTTTTGCAGCTGTTCCTCCAGTCCCTGACTGAGTAAAACAATTGTTGGTCTGTTGGATCCCAATCCTCAGTCACAGGGTTTTATGTAACCGGCAGAGGGGGCGTGTTTGAAGACACAGGCTGTTGGTTACATCCAATCGACGTCGTTTGCAACCACACGACAACATCCAAATCAACATAAACAACGCGGTTATAATGGTACATTATTAAATTTGGCAAACTGAACAGTACTCCTCATGATTCCAGTAATAAGACTGCGTGAAGCACAAAGATATTATTTAGCAATAAAAGTTGTTCCCTGGACTGTGTTTATCGATATTGAATCATACAATCATACCGCACAGAAAGCGGGCATTTGGGCCAACCTGCTGCTTTGACTCTTTGAATCTGCCTCCAACACCCATTCAGGCAGTACTTCCAGATCGCCGTGACCTGAAGGGTCCTGAAAGCAATTTCAAAACTAACATTTAAAACACAATTGGCTAGATATTTGAAGCAAGACCAATACAGGGCAATGGGGAAATGCAGGGCAATCCTGTTCCTATTTCTTATATTCTTCGGTGCACAAAGATTAATTGAATATGAAAGGGGATTTATTTAATACATTTGTTCAGTGCACCCAACGAGGTGTGAACTCGTGTGTAAACAGTTGATCCAACCTTACACACACGGAGCAATTGAGAGGCTCTAATCGACAACTGTGAAATCGACGATAGTGCAACTGTTTAATGGTGATCGGTTTTTGAACGCGATACGCGATGCCTGTCTTGCGCAAACATGAGCTCCTGGAGCATGCGTGGTAGTTTTGCAACAGTCTGTCAGAAAGTCCTGGCAGTTATTTCCTGAAATTGGTCGGAGGGTGTTTGATGTTTTCTGTAACCTCGCCGGGGTTAATGATGTCTCTTCTGGAAAGAGGGCTTGGCGGATCTTCTGTAAGATCTGATGATGAAAGTGAGGGAAGTTGGACGGCGTTTTCTGCTCTCTTTTTCTTCCTCTCCCCTGTCTGGGTTTTTGCACCGGTTTAGCGGGGGTTCCTTTGGCTGTGTGCTGGCTGCACAGTCATACACAGCAGCATCCTCTGCCGCAATGTATGTCATGCCCAAAGTGAAGTCCAGGCTGTCGGTTAAAGCTGACTCCAAGCCTAGAAGCATAATTGATAGTAGTGGAATTATAATATCTGGCTACCCGTTCCAGATTCTTTCCTGGAAGCTGTAGGTACCAGTATATCGTGTAGTCATCAATGGCCCCCGCCACTCCCAGACATTTTACATGATAGTTGATGTGGCCCCTCAGTATTTGTGATAGCCGAAACAGACTGGGTCAGCACGAGGTCAGGACTGGATGCAATGGATAGGAAAAAAAAGACAGGAGCATTTAGGTTGAAGTAGATTTTCGCAATTTTCGACGATTTACATAGTATTTAAAGCACAGAGAGAGGCTGTTCTGCCAAAATAGCCTATTCCCCAGTTTTCGCTTCACAAGAAAATCCACGTTGCTCCATTTCAATCATCTCTCCCAATTGAGTTATCCCTTGCTGCCTCATGTATTTACCCAGTTCCTTATATGGGGAATTCCACATTCTCGCCTCTCTCTCAGTAAAATAGTTTCCCGAATTCTCTATTGAATTTATTATTTATTCTACATTTGTAGCTTTTCGTCTTGGTCTCCCACGATTGGAAACGTGTTCTCTCAGTCGAGCTTATCAATCGCTTTCGAAATTCTAAACACATCTATTAGGTCACATCTCACCTTTCAATTCTATGGGGGGTGGTGGGGGAGCCCAGGTTTTGCAACGTTTCTTGATCATTCTTTCTCACAATGTTTTATTTCAGTCAAAAAGGGGAAGTGAAACTCACGGGCCACGTGAGCCAGAATCACACAAATGCTTGTGGTGATTTCCATGGCCTGGGTCTTCTGAGACGGATTGGCTGACGTAACGACCTCAGGTCTCCTGATTGAATCAGAGGCAACGAAACAGAATTTCCGGCGTAACTAGGTTCCTGACTGCGAGCGAGGATGCGTAAGCGTAGACCAGATCGCTCCTCCCGCCCATATCGCTCATTGCCACGTTAAAGACTCTCGTTGTATAAATGCAATAGATACTGTTGTATTGCATAGTAAGGTTGCGTGCATAACCGTCCCCGTCTATAGGTTAAACATTGCAACATCTCAGGAATATGGATCTATAATTTCTTGGTAGTAAATAGGATAGACAATGAAACAAATGGGAGATGAGGATGTCGTTTTACGCACCGAATTGTTATGATCTAGTATACACTACCTGAAAGAGTGGTGGAAGCAGATTCAAAGGTAACTTTCAAACGGGAGTTGGATATAGCCTTGAAACGTAAACATGGGTAGGGCTATGTGAAAAGGCAAGGGAGTGGAATGAGTTGATTGGCTCGATTCAGAACTGGGAAAGGTACGATCGCCGGATCATTCTATGATTCCAAGAAGGCTATTCATAGATGGCCTGCATTACTCGCGGCTTCAAGCAACATCAGAAGAGATATCGACAATTCATCCTATTATATCTTGTAATATGGGACAAAAGTTGGACATTCAGTCCCCTGAATCTATTTACATAGCCACCTGCGTCGACCATTCACCGGAATGGATCTATGAATAATACAATGGCATCAGACATGAAGATGCTCAGGTCTCTAAAAGAGAGGAACTTTATCAGTTTAGGCACCAGCATGATGATCTTCTCGTGGGGACAGACAGAGTGACTGAGGTACTTTATGCGTTTTTAATTTGTCTTTATAAAGAAAGAGGATGTTGTCATTGCTACTGCCAAGGAGGAGGCAGTAGAGCATTAGTAGAGGATTAAAGCAGATAAAGAGAATATACTTGAAAGATTGGCTCAAAGTGGAAACGTACCCGGTTCAGTTGGGATACATCCTGACATTGTGACATCAATGCAGCACTCAAGCGAGTCGGACAGCTGGCAGCCCGAGTAGAATCGAAATCACTGGGGATCAGATCGAAAACATACTTGGCTGGAGTCATACCAAGTACAAAGGAATAAGGTTGTGGTTGTTGGAGGTCAATCCTCTCAGCTCCAAGACAGCACTGCAGGAGTTTCTCAGGGCTGTGACCTAGGACCAAACATCTTCAGCTGCTGCATCACTGACCTTCTCTCCATTGTGAGATCAAAAGTGAGCATGTTTCCTAATGACTGCAAAGTATTGACTTGCATTGGCAATTCCAGATACTGAGGCACACCTTGTCACATGACATCAGGCACGGACCCCATCAACACTTGGGCTGTGACGAGACAAATAACATTGGAAACACACGACTGTCAGATTATCTTCAACAGGAGAGTCGAATCACCTCCCCTTCATATTCAATGGTATTATCTTCACCAAATTGACAAATGTAAACATGTCTGTGGCTGTGTTGCGGTTGACAAGAAACTTAAAAATTCACATAAGTACCACAAAAATACAGTGGCTACAGCAGCAGATCAGAGGTTATGCCTACTATGGGAAATAACTAAACTCTTGACTCTCCAAAGCCTTTCCATTATCTACAGGCCGTCAGCAAGGAGGCTGATGGAATGACACTCACACTCTTGCCTTATGCCTTCGGAATAATTTCATTTTGCCTGAATGAATGGAGCTCCAACAACACTCAATAACATTGACACCATCCATGACAAAACAACTAGATAAAACACTCATCCCTGCACAAGCAGCGTAACATAGATGCAGTGTGTACTATGTACAAGATGCTCTGTAGCAACTCGCCAAGAATTCAGAATTTCTCAAACCCGCTGTGTTCACCACCTCGAACGACAAGACTAGCATGCGTATGGGAGAGCCTTTAGCTTCAACGTCGTGTTTAAAGTCTATACCATCCTGATCTAGAAATATATTGGCCGCTCGTTCTTCGCTGCTCGGTCAAAATTCTGGAACACCACTCCTAACACCACGCTGTGTGTGTATCTTGAACACGCAGACATTAACAGTCCCACATAGCGGCTCACGAGGAACTTCCCAAGGACAATTAGTGTTGGACAACTAATGTTCATCTTTCCAGCATCGCCCACACTTCGTTATATAAATAACAAAATAAAACATAAGAAATCCTGGTTCGCCGAGGAAATAACGATGAAAATTGTGGGGCTCTAAGCTCAATCTTCCACCTCTGGGAATACGGGTGGGTTGCCAAAAGAACTGAAGGATTGCAAATGTTGCATTCTTGTTCATTAAAGAAGACAGTAATTATCTCGGAAATTGTTGGCGAGGCAGCATAACGTCGGTGGTGGGGAAATGTTTAGAGTCACTAGATTAGATTAGAGATACAGCACTGAAACAGGCCCTTCGGCCCACCGAGTCTGTGCCGAACATCAACCACCCATTTATACTAATCCTACACTAATCCCATATTCCTACCAAACATCCCCACCTGTTCCTATATTTCCCTACCACCTACCTATACTAGTGACAATTTATAATGGCCAATTTACCTATCAACTTGCAAGTCTTTTGGCTTGTGGGAGGAAACCGGAGCACCGGGAGAAAACACAAGCAGACACAGGGAGAACTTGCAAACTCCACACAGGCAGTACCCAGAATCGAACCCGGGTCCCTGGAGCTGTGAGGCTGTGGTGCTAACCACTGCGCCACTGTGTCTTTTCCCAGGCAACTGTCTCATAGAATTATTTGACACGTGGACAAATATGGGTTGGAAGCGTAATTCAGTATGGATTTGTTAAAGGGAAAATGTGTTTGAATAACTTGGTTATTCAACATTATAACATGGAGACATGGGGAAAAGCGAGCAAATGGAAAGCAGAACGGTTTTGAATTAACACATGTATAAACAGACAGACAATAGGAAAACCAGCAGGAGATTAAATCAGCACAACTATATTTATGAACTAGAACAATGCAAGTGATTGAACGAAATGGAGATCGTAGCAAGGTACCTGTACGGATGTGTGAGGCCCGCCACAGTGAATCTGCGCAGAACATGTCTGTACTCTATGATTCTCCTGTGCAGTTGGGTGATTGAAGATCCCCCGGTGCATCATCTCAGTGCCTGCTTGCTCTCAATAGTTAAAGGTTTGAGCAATAGAGAAGTGCTTGTGAGTGGGACACCCCCTTCACAAATCAGCATTGTCCCCTTTCTGTACATGTAAAGAGCTCCCCAACAGAAAGATAGATAAAGGTGTGAATATGGACAGTGAAAGAGAGAGACACCAACAGGGGGAGATAGATAAAGGTAGATTGAGTTAAGTGAGTGATACAGAGAGGCAATGCGAGACTAAGTACAGTGATGCAGATTGAGACCAACAGAGGCAGATAGGTAAATATGAGACTGAGTACAGTGATACAGATTGACACCAATAGAGGCAGATAGGTAAATGTGAGACTGAGTACAGGGATACAGATTGACACCAATAGAGGCAGATAAGTAAATGTGAGACTAAGTACAGTGAGTGATACAGAGAGCCACCAACAGAGGGAGATAGATAAAGGTGAGACTGAGTACAGTTATACAGAGACACCAACAGAGGGAGAGAGATACATGTGTGACGGAGTACAGTGATAACGAGTGACACCAATAGAGAGAGATTAATCCAGCGGTGTATTTGCACAGTGAAAGTCACAGAAAGTGAACAGTGCTCACTATTCCCCCTTTGGAATGACCCCTAGTGCCGTCCAATGTGGTTAGAGGATTGGCATAGTTCCGTGTAATGCAGATGGACAAGAGTGATTAAACACAGCCTGACGGAGGTAAAGCGAAACAAAGGGACAAAGAGAAGAGTGATTGAAGCTGACTGAAATTTGGTAACACACATGCAGACGACAGATTGTACGGTGTCACGAGGGAAAGTGGGATGGGTGGAAGTGTAGGGACTGTCAAGGGAATGGGAGCAATGGGGAGTGACGAGCAGAATAAACTGGTAAAATCATTCAAAAGAGAGGTTGAAAAAAACAGATAATAGAAAAAAAGCAAACAACATTTTAAAATAAGACAATTATGGATATGAAATACAACGATGCAAATTATTGAATGAATGGATGGACAATTCAATGGCTCTGGGCGGGTTCCCTTGATGGATCAGCTCAGGGACTATCTGTACACAATGGTTAAAGGGTGATCCCCAGGGAACAGCCTTAAATTCATAATCCATCTTCACACAAGTCAGGAAGGACCCGTTTGGGACACCTACACATGGTAGAAACCACCTCGGTCCCATCACCACCATCACCACATTGGACACAAATCACACCTTTTGGAATCTTCCAAACTTGTGTGGCACGGTCTAAGAGACAGAAAGGTGTTACCAGTTGCTGCTTGGCCTGGACTGGACAGAGCGACATTTGACTGACAAGCCTCTGTTATATTAGGAGAAGACAGAGTCACTGACCTGCAGTCAGGACGGATAAATGCATCTGTACTTTTAAACTCGCTGTCTCACTGCACAGATATTGAAGATGTATTTTAGGATGACTGAATGCAAACAGAGATATGATCTTGTGAAACATTAACTGAGTTAGAGCCTAGCGTGATATAAAGAGGAAGGGTCTCGTTTAATAAAAGCAATGGCATGACTTAGTCTAGTCATAAACAAGATAGTCCTTAGTTTAACTTAGACAGAGACATGTTCTAGTGTAGTACTAACTGGGATAGGGCCTAGTGCAATATAAACAGAGACATGGTCTAGTTCAGTAATAACTAACTTTAGTGAAATAAACAGAGATCATCTGCAGTGCACTAATAACTGAGACAGACCCAAGAGAAATAGAACTACGCAAAAGATACAGCGAGGGTTAGATAAAGGATAAAGATCTCTCTACACTGTCCCATCAAACACTCCCAGGACAGGTACGGCACGGGGTTAGATACAGAGTAAAGCTCCCCCAACACTGTCCCATCAAACACTCCCAGGACAGGTACAGCACTGGGATTGGCTGGGCAATTTGGAGCACTTCCTGCCAGCAATCAGGGGGAGCAGCTGCACCTGTGCTGCAGCAACTGGAGAGAGGAGACTGCAGTAATTGGAGAAAGTGGAGAGAGGTGAATGCAGAGTGGAGAGAAACCATCAAGAAAGGCTGCAATTGTTTTGAAGAGGTGGGTGTCAGGGCACCTGAAGGACTCTTAAGTTTGAACTGTTTGGGGGAGGGAGAAGAGGCCGGAAGACTTGGGTGGGACTGCCAAATCCAGTAGGGGGCCCCTGTATTTGTATTTGTGCTTGCACACAGGGAGCTCCCTCCCCACCCCAACTGCCTGCTTGGGACAGCTGGAGTTGCCCGGGTGAAGACTTTCTTGTTAAAAGCAGAGGAGGAGAGTACCGGGAGGCTCGAGCCATCCTGGGCGAAGAAGCCTCCCCAAACTGGAAGACAGCAAAAAGTTTTGGACTAATTGTTACAAAGATGCTCCAACTGGCAGTTCGATCAAACATCCCTTTCAGCCTTTCTCTCCCTTCTTCCACTCAGTAGCCTCAGTCACCTATCCCCCCTTTTTCCTTTACCTTCCTACCCCTATCCTCCTGTACTCCCACTCCACTTTGATTACAGTTTGTTTGTTTTGTTTCAATTGTGTAAAATTGCTTTGCTTCTTGGGGGTGGACATGGCTCTTAGACCCCATGGCAAGCCCTCCTTCGCCGGTGGCGGGGCCTTCCCGTACATATGCTGCTGCGGCTGCTGCAGCTGCACCTGTTGCCCCGTCACCGTTTGCATTAATAACATCGAAGCATGGGGTCAAGAGTTACGTCCACCCAAACATGACGATAGAGGCATGCGTGAAAGCAATGGCCGAGGTTGTCGGCCCTTCGGCCATTGTTGCAGCCTCTAAAATGTACGGGAGGGCAGTGTTTTTCCTGAAGACCGAGCGGGCGTTGTCCCTGGCTCTGAACAAGGGGCTCACCGTGGGCGGGACCTTTCTGCCAGTGGACCCCCTGGAGGCCACTGCGCAAAGTGTCATTTTATCCAACGACCCGCCCTTCATTCCTGGTGAGCTCCTCCTTCCCCACCTGCACCATCTGGGGGAGGTAAAGACGGGGCTCACCCCAGTCCCGCTCGTCCTTCGGGAGAACAGCCTCCGACACGTGTACTCCTTCCGCCGCCATCTATTCATGCAGCTGGCATGGGAGGAGGTTGCAGAGGGCCACTTCAATACAGAGTTCCAGGGGATGGCCTACTGCGTCTTCTGGACCTTGGATGGAGTGCAGTGCCATGTCTGTAAGGGCATGTTGGTAAGAACTGCCCCAACCTCCCGGCGGCCAACTCCAACTCGGCGGCCCAAGGTGGCGCCGCTGCACCTCCTCCCACCCCCACTACACCTCCATCAGATACCATTCAGTCGGTACCGGAGGCTATTGTTTTCACGGCCTCTGGCAGGGAAGAGGGTGCCCGTCCAAGTGGAAGGAAGGCGCGGAGGAAAAATAAATGTCACGAGGCGCGTCCCCTGGACATATTGACACAACCCGAGTCTGACTCAGCACAAAGACCGATCTCGGGGAGTCTACTTGCACCAGGGCTGGGCTCAGGCCCAGGGTGAATAAGAAAAAAGAGAGTGCGGAGGTGGAGGCCTCTGATGACATGGAGATCTCTGGGCCTCTGCACCCAACTGGGAAAAAGAGGAGAAGGCACCCCTCCACCGAGGTAACACGGGGCCCTGAGGCACGAGGTCCATCTGTTGGAGGGGAGCTGACTCCTGTTTCAGGTCCCCAGGTTTCCCCTACCACCACCACCAACATCAAGGCTGCAAAGTCTGGGCAGGAGCTCCCTATTCCTCAGGATGGAGTGGAGGGGGAGACACCTGTACGTGTGGCCCCTCCAGGGGAAGCCAGTGGAGCCCTGCTTGTTGTGGGGTAGCCTGGGGACTCCGCCCATTCTGCCACTGCCGCTTGATCGGGGTGTCCTGAGTAGAGGGGAGGGCGGGGCCCCAACTGGTCGGCCCTCCCAGCCGGAGTCCACCACCAACCAAGAGACACCCGACCCGGTTATAAACGAGAATGCTGCCCGATCTGCTGGGCCTGTGGATGCTGGCGGAGCGGGAGATGGCCGCCTCTCTCCACCTCCGGTCTCAGCTCAGGCTGGATTTCCGGAGTCGGGAACTTCTGTCTCTCCTGGACCACTCATTGGCCTGGGGACGGAGGTGGAGGGAGGTCCTGGACTGCTGGTACCCACAGGCTCCAGTTTTACAATAGAACCCAGAGAGGACTCCTCCGCCATCGATCCTGGGGGTGGGATCATGACAGAGGCGGGACCAGCTGGCGCGGCCGGGATGTCCACCCCACAGTGTGTGGTGGATGTTTTGGCCGCTGGTGGTGATGACCCGGAGGAGGATGGGGATTCGGTGTGGGGCACGGAGGATGATCTTGATTCCATCACCAATGAGGTGGTGGAGTCCCTCGTGCCTCCCACCGAATCTCCTCTCATCCCCACGACAGAACTCCGGGATTTCCACACGGCTTGCAGGGGTTGCCACGATAAATTTCAACTGGCCCTCGTCCGTTGGTCGAATCTGGCGCTGATCATACAGTCCGTCCGTGCCGTACTGAAGAAAGCGGGCAAGTGCGCGGGCGTGAAACTGGTTGAGAGGCGCTGTTTTAATGTGTTCCTCAATGGGCTGCTGGGGGAGTGGAAGGCCAGGTGCACTTCCACTCCCTCCTCACAGTGAGCTGTTGGTGACGGGTTTTAAGTACCTTTGACATGAAGATAAACATAGCCAGCCTCAACATCAACGGGAGCAGCTCACCGCAGATTTCACAATCTCTCAGTCCTCAGGGAAGGGAGATACACGGTGAGCTTTCTGCAGGAAACCCTCACCGTTCCGGGAGACTAAGCCGCCTGGCTCCTGGAGTGGCAGGGTGGGGTCTACATGAGTCACCTCACCCCTATTTCTAGTGGGGTGGCTATCTTGTTGGCCCCGACGTTTCAGCCGCAGATCTTGGGGGTCAAGGAGCAAGGGCCGGGCCGCTTGCTCCACCTCACCGTTCGCCTGGGTAGCGTGCCGCTCCACTTTGTGAACGGGTATGCGCCCAGGTCTGGCGCGTTGCAAGTGCGCTTCTTTGATGTAGTGTCTGCTCTCTTGAGCAACATCGATAGCGCCGACTGCATCATCCTCGGGGGGTTTTTAACTGCACCCTCGAGGTGGGGGATCGCTCCGGTCCCCAGCGCGGCCAAGCGTCGGTGGAGAAGTTGAGGGGACTGATCAGCTCCCTTAACTTGGTGGACGTCTGGCGGAATCTCCATCCCGAATCCAGCGCCTTCACGTGGAGGTCTGGAGGAGGAGGGTCGCGAATCGACCGCCTCTACTTTTCGCAGGTGTACGTCTCCCGCCTCTCGGCGGCCTCCATGCGGCTGGTGCCGTGCTCGGACCACCGCCTGGTGTGGGAGGAGTTCACTCAGCTCCGCACGCGGGCGGGGTCCACGTACTGGCACTTTAACAACCGGCTGCTGGAGGTCGAGCGATTTCGAGACTCGTTCTGTCGATTCTGGGCCGACTGGAGAAGGAAGCAGGGGGGCTTCCCCTCCTTGAGGCTGCGGTGGGATGTGGGCAAAACTCACATCCGCGTCTTCTGTCAGGAGTACGCGAAAGGGTTGACCAAGAGGCGGGAAGCCGAGATCAGACTCGTTGAGAGGGAGTTGCTCAACTTGGAGTCCCGCCTCGGTCATGCCGTCATGGACCCGGCCCTGTGGCAGGCATACAAAGAGAAGATGGGCGCGCTGAGGGACCTGCAGCTCATAGGATCCTGACGTGCGTACGTGAGGTAGCGGATCCAGATCCTGGAAGATTTGGACCGCGCCTCACCCTTCTTCTACTCGCTGGAAAAATGGCGGCGGTTCCGTAAGCAGCTCGTCGAGCTGCTGGCCGACGATGGATCCTCCATCACGGATCCAGAGGGAATGGGCCTCCTGCTCTGTACTTATTACAGTGCGTTGTTCTCTCCGGATCTGTCCAGTGAGGATGCGCGCAGAATTTTGTGGGAAGACCAGCTGCAGGTCAGCCCAGAGGGCGCCAAAGGATTGTAGGCTCCGCTCACGTTGGCGGAGCTGACTGGCGCCCTCCACCAACTCTCAAGGGGCAAATCCCCAGGGCTGGATGGGTTGACTGTGGAGTTCCTCATGGCGTTCTGGGACGTCCTGGGGGACGATTATGCGCGGGTCCTGGGGGAAAGCCTGGCGACCGGGGTGATGCCCCTCACATGGCGCAGGGCGGTCATCGTCCTGCTGCTGAAGAGGGGCGATCTCCGCCTGCTTAAAAACTGGCGCCCAGTCTCCCTCCTCAGCATGGATTATAAGATCTTTGCCCGGGCTATGTCTACCAACCTGGTCTCCGTGCTGGGCCAAATGATCCACCCCGACCAGTCCTACATGGTCCCGGGCCAGTCCATCCAGGACAACATCCACCTGGTCCGGGACCTGATCCATCTTTCCCAGAGGACTGGTCAGTCGGTCGCCTTTCTCTCCCTCGATCAGGAGAAGGCGTTCGACAGGGTGGATCAGACTCGGGCCGCATTTCGTGGCCCGGGTCCGACTTTTATACGCCGCCGCAGAGTGTCTAGTCAAAGTTAATGTGTCGTTGACGGCGCCCCTTCGCTTTGGGAGAGGCGTGCTTCAGGGATGCCCCATGTCCGGCCAATTGTATACCATCTGCGTGGAGCCCTTCCTGTGCCTGCTTCACAGGAGGTTGACGGGATTGGCTCTGCCTGACCCGGCCATGCGGGTCGTCCTCTCGACTTACGCCGAGGACGTGCTCCTCACGGTCACAGATCCCATTGACTTGCGTAGTGTGCGCAACTGCCAGCAGACCTTTTCTGCCGCGTCCTCCGCAAGGACCAATTGGGAGAAATGTTCCGGACTCCTGGTGGGTCTGTGGTGGGTGGACTCCCTGCTGGAGGAGGTGACACCTTTTGCCTGGAGCACCACGCACCTCCTCTATCTGGGAGTCCACCTTAGCCCCGCTGAGGAAGCCTGGCCGGCAAACTGGCAGGAGTTGGAGGCGAAAGTCACCGCTCGGCTGGGGCGCTGGACAGGACTGCTCCGAGTGCTTTCCTACAGGGGCCGAGCACTGGTCATAAACCAACTGGTGGCCTCCATGCTGTGGTACCGGTTGGTCACTTTGGCCCCGCCCCCTGTATTTGCCACCAAGATCCGGAAGAAACACGTCGATTTCTTCTGGGGCAAGAGGAAACACCGGGTCTCTGCTGCAGTCCTGAGTCTCCCGATTGAGGAGGGCGGTCAGTCGCTGGTGTGCGTCCGCACCCTGGCTGCAACTCTCCGCCATCGAACCCTGCAGAGATACCTGTCTGTCGAGCGCCCTCCCAGATGGTGTGCGCTGGTGACGTATTTTTTCCGCCATTGTCACTGCCTTCAAGACGACATGCAGCTCTCGGTGGAGTCCGTTCGCCACGCCTCTCTGAGGGAGTTCCCTGTCTTTTACCGGGATCTATTCCGAGTCTGGAACATGGTCGCCTCCAGTCAGGGCGCTCCCCCACCGGCGAAGGAGAGCGCCTCGGCTGTCCGGGCAGCCGACTCCAGGGATGGTCTGGCGGGCGGAGGAGTAGCCGATACCCCCGGTATGCCCCTCACTGCAGGTGGCGAGGGGGCTCGGGAGTGCAGAGCCCCGCTCGGCCGGAACTGCTCATCGAACCCAGGCCCCGAAAACCTCCTCGGGAGCCGGTCCCGCACAACCCAAGCCACCTCTCGGAAATGCCCTCCGTGCCATTCCAATCGGCGCAGAGGGGTTTCCTGTACGGGCTGCTCCTGCATACTCTCCACTTCCTCGCCCTCGTCAGCTGGCTGGACACTCCCTGGCTGTCCGTGTTGCCATCTGGCGGCAAGGGGAAACCCCGATGGAGGTCTCTCTATGCGGGAGTCTTCCCCCTTTACATCGGGGACCTGGGATGGAGGGTGCTGCACAGAGCTGTCCCGTGCAATTGGCTTTTAAGTAGGTTCACGGACTCCCAGGCAATCTGTAATTTCTGCAGCCTGGACGAGTCCGTGTTCCACGTTTATACGGAGTGTGCGAGGTTGCAGCCCCTATTTGAGTATCTGAAGGGGCTGCTCCTTAAATTCTGGCTGCACTTCAGTCCCACACTCCTGATCTTTGGGCGCCCGGTGCAGAGGGGCTTGGGCCAGGAGGAGGATCTCCTCGTCGGTCTGCTCCTGGGCCTGGCCAAGGTGGCAATTCACAGGTCCAGGTTCCGGGCCATCGAGGTGTCCGTCCTCCCCGTTTGCCTGCCCCTCTTCTGCAGTTATGTTCGCGCCCGGGTATCCCTGGAGAAGGAGCATGCAGTGTCTGCTGGTACGCTTGAGGCCTTCCACAACCGGTGGGCACCACAGGGACTGGAGTGCATCGTTGACGCCGAGAATGGCATTTTAATTTGAGTTTTTTGTTTATTTATCTGGTTTTAATAAAGTTATTTAAAAAATGTAAATATGTATATAAAGGGGGCCTGAGGAATAAAGGCCCCCCTCGACGTGAAAAATATAAAAGGGGCCTGGGGTATAAAGGCCACCTTATATAAGAAAAGAAAAGAAAAAAAAGAAAAAAAAACGGGGGTTAGATGCATAGTAAAGCTCCCTCCACACTGTCCCCATCAAACACTCCCAGGACAGGTACAGTACGGGGAACAAAAAAAATGGGGTTAGATACAGAGTAAAAATCTCTCCACATTGTCCCTTCAAACATTCCCAGGACAGGTAAAGCTCGGGATTAGATATAGAGTAAAGATCTCTCTATAATGTCCCATCAAACACTCCCAGGGCAGGTACAGCACAGGGGTTAGATACAGATTGAAGCTCTCTTTACGCTGTCCCATAAAACACTCCCAGGGTTCCCCTTTTTGGTACTAAAATTAGACATTGCTAAAAACAATTATCAGGAAATATTCAAGTGCCTGTGGATATTTCCACCAAACAAAAAGACAAAACGGTGACCTAATAGACGCATTCGTAGGGTAGAAACATGTTTCCACTTGTGGAGGAGACCATATCTAAGAGCCAAAACTGCAAGGTAAGTAATAAATTCGACAACGAAGTCATGAAAGCTAGTTTGCTTGGAGAGAAGTGAGAATGAGGAATTCTCTATTTAAGGAGATAAATGAAGACATGTGTACTCTTCAATTTGCTCTGTTTACGTTGATGTGGGAGAGGTTGTGGCGTAGTGGCAATGTCGCTGGACTAGAAATGCAGAGCACCGGTCTAGTGCTTGGAAATAAAAGCAAAATACTGCAGATACTGGAAATCTGAAATAAAAACAAGAAATGCTGGAATTACTTCGCAAGTCGAGCAGCATCCGGGGAGATAGAAGCAGAGTTACCTTTTCAGGTCAGTGACCCTTCAAAGGTTTAACTAGTGCTTGGGAAACCTGGGTTCGAATTCCACCACAGCAGATGGTGAAATTTGAATTTAGTTAATAAATCTGAAATTAAAAAGCTAGTTTAATGGCGATTGTTGCAAAAGCCCCTCTGGTTCTCTAATGTCCTTGAGGGATGGAAATCTGCCGTCTGGTCTGGCCTACATGTAACTCCAGACCCACAGCAATGTGGTTGACTCTTAAATGGCCTCGCAAGCACTAAGTTCAAGGTCAATTAGACATTCCATGAACGAATACAAACAGGATGCCGTCATGTGCGTGCTCTCTACGTCAGTTGAACGCAATCAATAGTTTATGACTTCAAACCCGCCCCCTCTGCTGTTTGCATAAATCCCCATGACTAAGGATTGGGATCCAACAATCAGCCAACTGCTTGGCAGGAGGGACGGATGTCTAATTTAGACAAGAGTCAAGAAGCATGACGTTACCAATCTATCTCAGCCTGTTGCTGGGTTTCCTATACAGTGCGTAGTTGCAGTTCCTGACATTGTTCCCACGTTTCTCGCTGTGAATGCCTCACGGATGTGTTAGAGAGCCAGGAGTCACTGCACCATAATTCATGTTTTTTTTTCATTTTAAAGGTGTCCAATCTGATGTTGTATTGACTCAACCAGAGGCAGAGACGCGGCGTTCCGGACAATCCCTGACACTGACCTGTAAAGCCAGCGGGTTCAATCTCGGCAGGTACTGGATGTATTGGTACCGACAAGGTCCCGGGAAGGGCCTGGAATGGCTAGTTTCATACGATAGTGCAAACAGCAATCGGTACAATCAAGAGGTTAGAGATCGCGTTGTTGCTTCCAAAGACCTTTCAAACAATATCTTCGCTTTACTTATCATGACATTGACAATGGAAGACTCCGCTACTTATTATTGTGCAAAGGAGCACAGTGAGACGGATCTGGCCCAGATCTGTACAAAATCCGAACAGGAGCAAATGCAGCAACTTCTGCCATGATCAACCACCAAAAAATGCACCATGGACAGTAATTCACAGTATCAAAGACGATGGAGACCAATCGGTGACTATTCCGATAATATTGTATCCAAGCAGCCGCTACCCCATGAATTCAATTGGCTTTAATTTTGCTACAAAGTCTTTTATGTGGCAGCAGTCAGTGCAATCAAGACTTTCGAGATCGAGTTATTGCTTCCAAAGAGCTCTCAAGCAATACCATCGCTTTGCAGATCAGGATACTGACAATGGAAGACAGCGTTACTTATTATTGTGCATCGGGACACAGTGAGACGGATCAGACCCATATCTGTGAAAAAAAAACAAACAAGCGGAAATGCAGTAGTTCCTGCCATCATCAAACACAAATATATCCACTTTTAACAGCAGGTCAGCGAATCATAGAATTATACAAAGAAGAAGGAGGTCATTCAGCCCATCATAATCGTAATCCTATTTATTTTTCCTTTTGAGAATTTAGCCAATTCCCTTTTGAAAACAATTGCTGAATTTATTTGAACCAACCTTCCAGGTGGTTTATTCCATTTCATAACAACTTGCTGTGTAATCCTTTTATCCTCATGTCACCTCTGGGTCTTAGGGCAATGACATTCAATTTGTGATCTCTGGTTAACTACCCTTCTGCCCTCAGACACATTTTCTCCTTGTACACTCTATCAAAGCCTCCAGGGATTCGAAGGATTCTATCGAATCTTCCCTTAACCTTCACTGTTCGAGGTAGAACAACACCTAACTACAGTTTTTCGTTACTGCTGCCATCGCAGGAAATCTCCTCTGCACTCTCGATAAGACCTTGACATCCTCTATAAAGTGTTATACTCCAGCTGAACCATTCGCAGAGTATTCTAAACGGTTACCATAATTCCCTGCTTTTGTACAATTTGCCTTTATTTTTAAAGCTAAGGATCCAGTTTTGTTTCTTAACGGCCTTGTCAACCTTTTCTGCCACTTCCAAAGATACTCTGACCCTTTGCCCGATATACATTGTACGTTTCAGTTTGTGTTACCTCTCTTTTTCCGAGCAGAATTGATCACTTGGCACTTCTCTGCATTTAATTTCATCTGCCAAGTGTCTGCCTGTTTCCCCAAACTGCCTACGCCCTTCTGCAGTCTGTTACTATACTCCTCACAGTGTATTGCATTAAAGATTTTCGTGTCGGCTGCAAACTTTTACTTTTTCTTTTCATTCTCGAGTCCAGGTCATTCATATGTGTCAAGAAGTGCTGTGGTCCCAACACCAGCCACTGGGGAGAGCACTGCGTTATTTCTTCCGGTCTGTAAAGCAACTGTTCACCACGACTCTCCTTTCCGCCCTTAGCAACATTCTATCGGGACAGCCACTGCCTCATAAATCACATGGGTGTTAATTTTCTAGTGAGTTAATGATGGGGTATACTTTTTGAAACACCATTTGAAGGTCTACATACAGCATGAAACGCAATACCCTCATCCAGCCTGTCCGTTGCAGCATCAAAGAACTCAACCATGTTAGTCAAATACAATTTGCGTAAAACGCCATGGTGGCATTTAATTATTAACCCATCTGTGATCTAGTAGAATTTAATATTCTCCCGCATTCATGACACTAAAACTTTCCCACCACCGACCTAGGCTGACTCGCCTATAATTTCTGGTTTCACTGTTCTCTCCTTTTTTGACCTCCGGTAAATCATGTGAGGTTGCCATAGCCAGGGTGGGTGGCCCTGGCACCGGTGGGGGGGGGGGGGGGGGGGGTGGGGGGGAGGGGGGTGTGCAGTTGCCGTGGGGGAGGGGTTCTATTGTCCAGTGGGAGGGGTTCCTGGGAGGTGATTGTTTCCTGGCCCGGTCCCTCAGTGGGCCACAGATTGCCCACAGACGAGGGAACCCCACAACCCCACGCAAGTCCAAAGTGAGGGCGCCTCGTTTTACATAGCGTCCTTCCCGCGTGGCGGAGCACCCCCCAACACCGCCGCACGAACCCCACCTCCCAAACCCCCCACCGCTGTTTACATCCAGCGCCGGATGGAAGATGCCCCGATGTGGCCGTTATTAGGCCACTTAAGAATCTCAATTGGCCTCTGGGCAGGAAGGCCGTCGTAGGCCTATCCCAATCCCGGGCAAATCGTTTGGCAAAGGGGCGGTGATGGACTTTCCACCCATCCACCTGCCCCCTCCCCCCATCCCCCGCACCCGTTGCTATTCTATGGGATGTCCCACCTCCTCCGACCCGGCCTATGGTGATGGGTGGGGTTGGGGGGAGGGCATGAACTCCAGCCCCTAGATTCTACAGCAAACAAGGACGTCATTCGGCCTATTGTGCCTGTGCGGGTTATTTGGTAGGGCTAGTCAAATAATCCCACTCGCCTATTCTTTCCCCGTAGCCCTGTGTATTTTATCCCGCAACCATTTCTCCAATTCTCTTTTGAATGTTATTATTGAATCTTCTTCCAGGAACCTTGTAGGAAGTTGTCTGACTGGGTGTTGGAAGCAGATTCAAAGTGTAGGAGCATCACGGTCTGCCGAATGGCCGCCTTCTGAGCTGTATAATTATATGATTTTATATTGATAAAGATAGCCCCGGAAACAACATTAGCATTTAATGTTAAGTAACATCTTTGCACTTTATAGTGTTATTACTGAACTCAGAAGGAATTCTGTTCAATTTGCCAACTTTAATAATGAGACATTGTAATCGCCCTGTGTGCGTTGATGTGGATGCTGTCATGTGTTTCCTCTGGATGTCGGTTGAATGCAACCAATAATTAATGATGTTAATACCGCCCCTTCTGCCGGTTTCATATACCCCTGTCACTGAGGATCGGATCCACCAATACGCTTTGCTTAGTGAGTGACTGAAGCTGCATGATTTAGCCAAAGGCCAAGAAGTATGAGGTCGCCATTATCTGTCAGCTGGGTTTCCTATCCAGTGCGTAACAAGAATTCTTCCCAATTCTTCCCAATGTTTCTGTTTGGTTGTTAATCCCTCCCGGGGTGATACAGTTTCAAGAGTCAGTTCACCATAAATAATGCCTTTTTTTTTCATTTTAAGGCTGTCCAGTCGGATGTGGTGTTGACTCAGCCAAAGGCAGAGACGCAGCGTGGCGGACAATCCCGGTCACTGACCTGTAAAAGCAGCGGGTTCAATCTCGGCAGCTATTGGATGTCCTGGTATCGTTTCGTATTATACTGAATACAGCAATCAGTACAATCAAGAGGTTAGAGATCGAATTATTGCTTCCAAAGATCTTTCAAACAATATATTCGTTTTGAATATCTGGACATTGACATTGGAAGACTCCGCCACATACTATTGTGCACGGGATCACAGTGAGACGGATCAGCCCCAGATCTGTACAGAAACCGAACAAGCAGAAATGCAGCAGTTTCCGTCATTATCAAACACCAATAAATCCACCGTGGACAGCCGTTCACAGAATCATAGAATTATACAGAGAAGAAAGAGGAGCCCATTCGGCTAATATTCTGATAATATTGTATCCAAGCAGCCGCTGCCCCATATATTCTGTGGGCTTTAATTTTGCTAAAAAGTATTTTATATGACAGTCTATCAAACACCTTTTGAACATCCATATGCGCAGCATGAACAGACCCATCCTTATGCACCCTCTGAGTTACTTCATCAAAACACCTAACCAAGCTATTCAACCACTAGAGAGGGTAGAGAGGAGATTTACGAGGATGTTGCCAAGACTAGATAAATGCAGCTATGAGGAAAGATTGGATAGGCTGGGGTTGTTCTCCTTGGAACAGGGAAGGCTGAGGGGAGATCTGATTGAAATGTACAAAATTTTCAGGGGCCTGGATAGAGTGGAGGTGAAGGGTGCATTCACCATAGCAGAGGTCAGTGACTAGATTTAAAGTGATTGGTAGAAAAATCATAGGGGAGATGAGGAAAACCCTTTTCACCTAGAGGGTGATGGGGGTCTGGAACTCACTGCTTCAAAGGGTAGATGAGGCAGAAACCCTCAACTGATTCAAAAGGAGTATCGATAGGCATCTCAATTGCCGTAATCTGCAGTGCTACAGACCAAATACTGGAATGTGGGATTAGAATAGGTGTATCGTTTTTCGGCCAGCACAGACACGATGGGCCAAATGGCCTCTTTCTGAGCCTTAAACCTTCTATGATTCTATAATACATAGAATCATCGAAGCACACAGCGTAAAAAGAGGCCATCGTCTATTGGTGCCTGTGCAGAGTGGTCGGTGGGTTAATCAGTTAATTCCACTCCCCTGCTTTCTTCCCTATAGTCCTTCCCTCCCCGTCCTTATATTTATTCAATTGCCTTTTGAATTATACTATTGAATCTGCTCCCAAGACATTTACAGGTCGCTGTGATCTGGATGCACTATCGGAATGGGTTGTGGAAGCCAACTCAAAGATTCGGGGCAGCAGCTTGTGACCAATGATCGCCTTCTGCATTCTATGACTTTATAATTCTATTTTACCAAATACAGTCCTCAAACCAACATCAGCATTTATTGCAACATAACATAGCTGCGCGTTATGGAGTGCTACTACTTAAATCATAACGAGTACTGTTCAATATGTCAACTTTAGTAATGTCCCATTATTAACGCCCTGTTTGTGTTGATGTGGATGCCGTCATGTTTTTGAATTCGACGTCGGTTGCAGCAACCAATAGTTTTTACCTTCAAACCCGCCCCCTCTGCTGCTTTCATAAACCCCGTGACTAAGGACCGGAATCAAACAGTCCGCCAACTACTTTGCTCGGCGAGTGACTGGAGGAACGGCTGCATAATTGAACGAAGCGCCAGGAAGCATGAGGTCAACAATATCTCTCAGCCTCTTGCTGGGTGTTCTATCCAGTGCGTCACTACAATACTTCCCACTTGTTCCCAATATTTCCATTTGGCTGGGAATCCCTCCAGGGAGTGCTTCAGAGCCAGGAGTCACTTCACATAACTAATGCTTCTTTCTTTTTCAAAGGTGTTCAGTCAGATGTGGTGTTGACTCAGCCAGAGGGAGAGACGCGACGTCCGGGACAATCCCTGATACTGACCTGTAAAACCAGCGGGTTCGATCTCGGCACCTACACGATGCTCTGGTACCGACAGGGCCCCGGGAAGGGCCTGGATTGGATAGTCTCGTACTATAATGAAGCCAACAAACAGTATAATCAAGACTTTAGAAATCGAGTTATTGCTTCCAAAGACCTTTCAAACAATATCTTCACTTTGGCTATCAGCAGTTTGACAATAGAAGACTCCGCTACTTATTACTGTGCAGTGCATCACAGTGAGAAAGATCAGACCCAGATCTGTCCAAAAACCGAACAGGCGGAAATGCAGCGGGTTCCGCACTGTGCAATCATCAGCAAACATCCCCACTCCTGGCCTTACGGTGGAGGAAAAGTGATTGATGAGGCAGTAGAATTTGATTGGAACTAGTAGATTGTCTGGAACTGAGATGACTGCCCTCTAACAACCGCAACAATCTTCCTTTGTGCCAGATATACCTCCAGTCAGTGGAAAGATTTCGCACTTATCCCCATTGAACTCAATTTTACTAGGGCGGTTTGGTGTCCGACTTCGTTGGAATACTGCATCGATGGCAAAATATCAGGATGCATCTCATCTGGATTTGTGTCGCCTCTACTTTGAGCACTTCCAAGCTCTTACCTCTTTATCTATTTTAATGCTACTGAGTTGCTCTAGTGCTTATCTCTTCGCTTTAAAAAGAAAGCACCGTGTTCTTTAGTGAAGCTGAAAGCAAAATTCTCATATAGTATCGCAGCCATGCTTTCTGTCTCCACAAGAAGGTCACCGCTTTGGTCCGTAATCCGCCTTTAGGTCCCTTGCTTTAGATACACTGGGATGAAAGGCCGATTCCTCTTTTTAAGCTCCTAAAAGCTGAATGGTCGAGGCCTGTGCCTTTGTTACTAGATACAATAGACTTCCTCGACTTCTCTGTCTCCATCTCTGGGGATAGGCTGCCTACTAATATTCATTATAAACCCACCGACTCCCACAGCTACCTCGACTACAATTCTTCACACCCTGCTTCCTGTAAGGACTCCTTTCTATTCTCCAAGTTTCTCCATCTCTGACGCATCTACTCTGACGATGCTACATTCCATGACAGCACTTCTGATATGTCTTCCTTTTTCCTCAACCGAAGATTCCACCCCCCGCCCCAACTGTGGTTTACAGGGCCCTCAACCGTGTCCAGCTCATTTCCCGGACCTCCACATTCACCCATTCCCCTCCCTCCGAGAACAGCGACAGGGTTCCCCATGTCCTCACTTTCCACCCCATCAGCCTCCATATCCAAAGGATCATCCTCTGCCATTTCCACCACCTCCAGCGTGATGCCACTACCAAATGCATCTTCCCCTCCCTTCCCCTGTCAGCATTCCGAAGGGATCATTCCCTCCGCGACACCCTGGTATGGTGTCCTGGTTCGAAACATCCGAAGAAGGGTCACTGACCCGAAACGTTAACTCTGCTTCTCTTTTCACAGATGCTGCCAGACCTGCTGAGTGGTTCCAGCATTTCTTGTTTTTATTACTGAAGGAATATAGTTTTGCACGGCTGTGATCTGAAATGCACTGTTTGAATGGGTGTGGGCTGCAGATCCAATAGTAATTTCAAAAGGGAATTGAAGCTACAGTTCAAACGGGAACATCTATGGCACTGTGGAAGGAGCAGGGGAGTGGGGCTAAATGGATAGATCTTTTAAAGCGTCGGCACAGCAGCTTGGTCCGCATGTGCAGCGTTATGCTATAATTCTATCTTGCTAAAACATTCCGAGAAACAATATAAATATTAAATACTAAATAATATTCGTGCTTTAACACAATGTTGTTCACTAAAGCAGAAGGATTTCTCTTCAATTTGCCTTTAATAATGAGGCTGTCGATCGCGTAAAATGTTTGCTGTCGTCGTAGATTGAATTCAGCCAATAGTTTGTGTCGCCAGACCCGCGCCCTCTCCCGGTTGCGTAAACCCTCGTGACTGAGGATTGTGATCCAACAATCAGCCAACTGGTTTATTCGGTGAGTGATTGGACGGCCGGCTGCAAACTTTAGCCGAGAGCAAAGAAGCATGATGTCACCAACATCTCCCGGTTTATTATTTGCTTTTCTATCCAGTGCATAGCACCAATTTTTCCAATATTTCTGTTTCGATCTTGGACCTTGCCGGGCCTGTTAAGAGACAGGAGTCATTTCACTATGTTTAATGCAGTTCAATTTTCATAGGTGTCCAGTTGAATGCTGTGTTAACTCAAGCAGAGGCAGAGACCCGTCAGTTCTTGAGACTGACTTGTAAAAGCAATGGGGTCAATCGTGAAAGCTGTCGGATGTACAGGTACTGGCAAGGTCCTGGCAACGGTCTGGATTGGTTAGTTTGGTACCATACTGAAGATACAAATTTGTAAAATAATGAGGTGAGGGAACAAGTTACTGCTTCCAAAGACCTTTCAAACAATATCTTCACTTTGGATATCAAGAGAGAGCCAGAAGTGTCAAGTGGATGATCTATCTCGGCCTCCGCCTGAGGTCCCCAGCATCAGTCAATCCAATGCATTCCTCGCGATATCAAGAAATGGCTGCAGGTGCTGGATACTGCAAAGGCTGTGGGCCCTGACAACATTCTGGCAGAAGTACTGAAGACTTGTGCTCCAGAACTAGCCGTCCCCCCTAGCCAAGCTGTTCCAGTACAGCACCAACACTGACATCTACCCAACAATCTGGAAATTGCCCATATATGTCCTATTCACAAAACGCAGGACCAGCCAACCCGACCAGTTACCACCCCAACAGTCCACTCTCGATCATCAGCAAAGTGATGGAAGTTGTCATTGATAGTGCTATCAAGCAGCACTTGCTCAGCAATTATCTGGCCACTGCCACTCAGTTCGGGTTCTTCCAGAGCCACTCAGCTCCTGACCTCATTACAGCCTGGTCCAAAGATGGGCAAAAGAGCTAAACTCTAGAGGTGAGGTGAGAGTGACTGCCCTTGATACCAAGGCAGAAGCTGACCGAGTGAGACATCAAGGAGCCCTAGTAAAAGTGGAGTCAATGGGAATCAGTGGGAAAGCTCTCTGGTAGTTGAAGCCATACCTAGCACAAATGAAGATGGTTGTGGTTGTTGGAGGTCAATCCTCTCAGCCAAAGGACATCATTGCAGGAGGTCCTCAGGCTAGTGTCTTAGGCCCAACTCCCTTCAGCTGCTTCATCAACCATCCCTAAACCATCTGGTCAGAAGTGCGCTGTCTGCTGATGATTGCCTAATGTTCAGCACCATTTGCAACTCCTCAGATATTGAAGAACACCAGTGTCCAGATGCAGCAAGACTGGGACAACATCCAGGCTTGGGATGATTAGTGGCAAGTGCCATTCACGTGCCAGGCATAACCATCTCCAACAAGAGAGAATTTAACCATCTACCCTTGATGTTCCATGGCATTAGCATCGCTGAATCCCCCACTATCAACATCCTGGAGGTTACCATTGACCAGAAACTGATCTGGTCCAACCACATAAATACTGTGACTACAAGAGCAGGTCAGAGGCTGGGAATTCTGCAGCGGGTGACTCACCTCCTGTCTCCCTAATGCCTGTTCACCATCTATATGGCATAGGCAGGATTGCGATGGAATACGCTCCCATTCCTGGATGGCTGCAGCTTCAACAACGCTCAAGAAGTTCAACACGATCCAGGACAAAGCAGCCAGTTTGATTGGAAATCCATCCACCACCTTCAACATTCACTCCCTCTACCACCGACGCACAGCGGCAGCAGTGTATGCCATCTACAAGACGCACTGCAGCAATGCACCAAGGCTCCGTAGACAGCACCGTCCAAACCCGTAACCTCTACCAGCTAGAAAGACAAGGGCACCAGATGCATGGGAACACCACCACCTGCAAGTTCCCCTCCAAGACACACGCCATCCTGACTTTGAACTATATTGCCGCTCCTTCACTGTCAAAATACTGGAACTCCCTTCCGAACAGCACTGTGGATGCTACACCCGAAGAAGTGCAGCGGTTCAAGGATGCAACTCACTACCACCTTCTCAAGGGCAATTAGGGATGTGCAATAAATGCTGGTCTATCCACATCCCGTGAAGGAACTGAAAAAATGACAGTGAAAGACAGCAGTAGGTATTATCGTGCGCGTGATCACAGTGAGATGAATCAGACCCGGGCTTGCACATAAACAGAAGAAGATGTAACTGAGGAATTTCTGCCATCAGCAAACAGGAATAAATCCACTGTTGACAGCACTTCGTGGAATAATAGAACTACACAGCAAAGAAGGAGGTCATTTGGCCCAACGTGCTTTTGCCAGCATTTTCAAAGTGATATTCATTAGTCCCAATCAAGGATACAATTTCGCTTCTTAACAGACTTCTCATCTTATCCTGCCGCTTTCAAAGACGTGTGCACATGCAACCTGTTCCTTCACCCCTGTTAGAATTGTACCTTTTAGTTTAGATTATCTATCTGCTTTGTTCCAGTCAAACTGAATCACGTTACATTTCTCTGCATTAAAAGTCATCTGCCAAGCTTCTGCCTATTTACAAAATAGTCTATATGTTTGTCTTCCTAAGGTCTGTTACTCATGGCCTCACTGTTTACTAAATTACCGTGTCTCGCGTCATCACAAAACTTTCAAATTTTGGCCTGTATCCCAAAGTCCAGATCATTTATGTACAATAAGAGGTATTATGATCCCAACACCGATCACTGTCGATAACTATTGCGCTATTCCTTCCCGTCCAAAAGTAAAAGTTTTCACCACTACTCAGCTTTCCAGTCCTTAGCTAATATCACACACCCACGGCCACTGCCCCATAAATTGCATGGGCTTAAAATTTGCTTCCAAGTCAATTACACAGTACTTTATCAAAGACCGTCTGGTGATCAATATACACACATTAATCACACTGCCCTCCTCCATACTCTCAGTTACATAAAGAGTTCAATCAAGTTACTGCCTTTTGCCTAACAAATACATGCTGATTTTCATTTATTAATCCATCTTTCTCCAAGTGCCAATTAATTCTGCCCCGCATTAATGAATCTCAAACATTCCCCACCCTTGATGTTAGGCTGACTCGCCTGCAATGTCTGGTTTATCGCTCTCCCCTATTTGAGGAAATATATAACTTCTGCAGTCCTTCAGTCCAGTGGCACCATACCCTTATCCCAAAAATGTAGATGATTGATCATAGAACTTTGTAATTTTCATTCTCACCTCCCTCTGCAACCGAGCATTTCTTACATAAAAGCAAAATACTGCGGATGCTGGAAATCTGAAATAAAAACAAGAAATGCTGGAACCACTCAGCAGGTCTGGCAGCATCTGTGGAAAGAGAAGCAGAGTTAATGTTTCGGGTCAGTGACCCTTCTTCGGATCTCGAAGGGTCACTGACCCGAAACGTTAACTCTGCTTCTAGTTCCGAAGAACGAGCATTTCTTATGTTTTATATTGTTATTTAAATAACGGGGTTTGGACGTCACCGACAACAGCAATATTTATTGTTCAAGCTGATTTGTGCTTGAGAAGTTCACGGCGAGCCATTTTCCTGACCAGCTGCAGTCCATGTGGTGAGGATACACCTGCAGTGCTCTTATGGAGGGATTGCCATGATTTTAACCCTATGCCTATAAAGGAACGCCGGTATATTGCTGCATTAGGATGCTGTGTACTCCGACGCTCACGCAAAGTGCTGCGATTTAAACTACAGGAGTTCAACCGAAAGGGTTATAAAAATTTACTTTTCTTTGGAATAAAGCGCACAATGTGCTTCAAACATTACCGCCGAAGGGCCAAAGTCATTGCCTTTTTATATTCACATTCACACTGACTGCCAAAGAGAAAGAACACATTCAAAGCTGGAGGTGTCAATCGCACCCATCATGAATCTATCAAGAGACATTTTGCATTGAATGGGTTCTTCTGAAACAAAGATGATGTGAAGTAGCCACATCCTGGGACATTGTTGGTCATCACATGGTAGAAAATCTCTGTCTACCAACAGAGGCGAGCTGTGAAAAACGTTTAGCTTTTAAGGCAGCTCTCAGAAGAGAGGGGGGGAGCCTGAGAAAAGCATCACCAAAGCTTAGAGAGATGGGAGAAAATCCAGCAAGTCAGAAAGGAAGACTCCCTGTTGTGAATTCTACATTTCAATGTGTGCAGCAGAGCATCGGAAGTGATTCCCTGTCCTCAAGCTGAACTTTCAACCAACAGAGAAATCTACAAACACCACAGGCCTTCAAGTAAAGAGAACTTTACCTCTGAGAGAATTCAACAGTTTTACCATGAATCCCAAAACGCTACCTCACTTCAAACCACGTGCCCCTCTTCCTCTCTATCTGTCTCTTCCTGTGCGTGTGTGTGGGTGACAGAGAGAGTTTAAGTGACTGTGTGAGTGGGTGCGGTGGTGCCAATTTCTGGATTAGGCGTATTGCTCAATAAATCATTCATAAAACACAAAGGGGTTTAAAACCTGATAACAAAGACACCTCCTGCTATCAGGAGCGAGAATCACCCACACCACTTATGACGTGGCCATAACAATACTTCAAGTGGATCATGCTGCTCTTTTCGTTCTAGGTGGTGGATAAAGCAGTTTTGGGAGATGCATTCGATTACGAATTGGCGAGTTGCTGCCGTGCATCTTGTTTGCGTTGCACTCTGCAACTATGTCCCAATGGTGGCGCAGGGAGCAAATGTTTAACATGGTTGGAATGGTTTTCATACAGCTTTATTTGTTCTGAATGGTGACAAGACACTTTAATGTTGTTGGAGTTCCATTCTTTCAGGAAAATGCAAATCATCCCACAAAGTATAAGTCAGGAGTTTGAATGTTATTCGATCATACTCCTTATTTTTTCCCTGTAGGTGATGGAAAGGCTTTGGGGAGTCAAGACTTGAGTCACTCCCCACAGTACTCACAGCATCTGACCTGTTGTTATCGCTACATTATTTATGTGGTATTTATCTGGCTCCCCCAATGCCTTTTCAATCTTGCGACCGCGCTGCTGATATGTTGATGATGGTAGATTCGATGATCGTTGTGTCGTACAATGTCAAAGAGACGTGATTAGGCTCTCCCTTGTTGAAGATTCTCTGACAGTCGCGTGGTGCGAATGATTTTCACAATTTCCAGCACAACTCTGGATGTTGTCCAAGTCTGAATTCATGTGGGCACAGAATGCCTCATTATCTGTGAAATTGCGAATGGAACTGAACATTCTGCAATCTTCAGGAAACAAATCCCCCAAAACTGATCTCACAATGAAGGGAAGGTCATTGATGGAGCAACTGTAGATGTTTGGGCCTAGGACCCTGCTCTGAGGAACTCCTGCAGTGTTGCGCTAGGACTGAGATGATTGGCCTCAAACGACCTCGACGATTATCCCTTGTACCAGATATAACTCCAGGCAGTGGTAGGTTTCCGCCCTGATCCCCAATGACTTTATTTCACTCGGGCTCTTTGGTGTCAGAATCGCTCGAGTGCTGCCTTGATGTCATTACTTATTTTATGCTATAAAGTTGCTCTACTCTCCCCTTCTCGACTGTGGCAATGGCAGCAACCTCCCTTTTCGTGAAGATGAATGGAAAATACGCATTTAGTACCTCGGCCATGCTCACTTGCCCCACAAGAATATCACTGAGTTGGTCTCTAATTGAATTTTATTTCTAAGGTTTAGATACACTGGGTCGCATGGCGGATTACCCTTTTGGTATTTATGCTTTGAATGATGGACGCCTGAGCCTTTGTTATTAAATACAATGATTTAAATGGCCGACTCCTGTTCCTGGATGCCAGGATAAAAAAGACTGAATTGTCGACACATCTGATGTTACTGAATTCCTCAAAGAACGTAGGGCATCTATAGAAACATAGAGTGATACAGCAAAGAAACGCTGTTTGGGCCACTGCACCTCTCCCGACCCTAAAATGAGCGAATCAACTAATCCCACTCCTGTTTCTTGCAACATAGCCCTGAAATTGCTCACGTTTCAAGTATATGTTCAACTCGCATTTGTAAGGTAATATTGATTCTGTTCCACCACAATTTCAGGCAGTGTATTCCACATGATTTCAAATTGTTCCATAACGAAAATCTTCAGCTCCCTCTTGTTTTATTGCTAATTATGTACACCAGCAAGAAAACACAAATTCATTGGCAGGCATCATATGCATAAGATGGCGCTATGCGTCACATTTACGGGGTCGGTTATGCACCAAACCTTACAATGTAATGCAACAACAACAACTGTTGCATTTATACACTTGGCCCCTTTAACATAGAAAAATATTCCAGGGCGCGCATTCCAAAATAAAATTGGGCACCCAGCCCTATAGGGAGATGTTAGACCCGGTGGCTAAATGTTTCATCACAAAGGTAGCTTTTAGGCAACATCGTAAAGGTGAAAGAGAGGTCGGGAGGTAGATGATGGAGGAAATTCCAGAGGGCAGGGCCAAGATGCCTGAAGGCACGCTGCCAAAGCTGCGATGAGGAGGCGGGGGAAGGGGGGTAGGGAATGCACAAGAGTCGAGAGTTTGAGGAACAATGAACTTTGTTTTTATTCGTTCTTGGGATGGGCGTCGCTCGCATTTATTGCCCATCCGTAATTGCCCTTGAATTGAGTGGCTTGTTAGGCTATTCCAGTAGGCATGTAGAGTCAACCACATTGCTGTGGGTTTGGATTCACATGTAGGTCAGACCAGCTAAGGACGGCAGATTTCCTTCCCTGAAGGATGTATGTAGTTTCTTGGTCACCATTAGACTAGCTTTTCATGATTGCAGATTTATTAATTGAATTCATTATCTGCCACGGTGGGATTCGAACCCATGCCCGTCCAAACAATATTGAATATTAATGAGAGTGATGGTTTCTCCGGGAAGTGGACGCAGAGCTAAATCCATGACACCATGGGTGAGTCAGCTGCACGCGGTTGGGGGGGAGTGGGAACAAGACTGGAAGAGCAATAATAATAGGGTATTCGATAATGACGAGGTGAAACAGGAGCTTCTCCGGCCACAGACGTGACTCCAGGATGGTTATGTTTCCTCCCTGGTGCCAGAGCATGGATGTCACTGAGCGGCTAAAGGACAGTCTGCGGGGAGAAGGTGAACAGCCAGAGGCTGTGGTTCATCTGAGCACCAATGACAAAAGCCAAAAGAGGGATAAATTCCTGCAGGAAGATTTAGGGAGCTCGGCGACAGATTGAAAATCAGACCTCAAAGGTAGTCATCCCCATATTACTTCCAGTGCTACGTGCTTGTGAGTAACGAAATAGTAAGATTGAGCAGATGAGCACGTGGCTGGACGGATGGTGCAGGAAACAGGGCTTTTGATTCCTGAGGCATTGGGACCGCTTCTGGGGGAGGTGGGGCCTGTACAAGCCAGACTGGCGGCACCTCAACAGGTCGGGGACCAATATTCTGGCAGGGGGCGCGTTTAAACTAACATGGCAGCTGGATGGGAAAGCGAGAGAAGATTCAGAGGCAAGAGAAGAAAAATTGGAAATGGAAGGGAGAAAATTAGTAAGCTTGTTTGGAAACCGAAGGAAACAAAGTCTGGGAAACAGACAACAAGAGAGTTTGGCAGTGATAAATGGTATAAACAAAGCAAGAGGTCTCGAGTCCAGGGCAGATAGCTGAGAACACAGACCCTCAAACTGTCGGAGAGAGATATAAGAGCAAATATGTAGGAAAATCTCTGTGAAGTGAAAAAAAATGAGGCAGTAATAGTGGGGGTTTCAATTATCCCAATATTGACTGGGATAGATTTAGTGTGAAGGGCACAGAGGGTACAGAATTCTTAAAATTCACTTCAGGGAAATGTTTTAGCCACTGCGTAGCAAGCCCAACAAGAGACAGTTCTGGACTTAGTTTTGAGAATGAAGCTGGGCAGTTGCAAGGTGTATTAGCTGGGGACCACTTTGGTGGAAGTCATCATAATTCAGTTAGATTTGGGGTATTTATGGAAATGAACAAAGATACACCAAGAATGAAAGTTGTCAATTGGGGAAAAGTTAATTTTACTGAACTGAGTTTTGAGTTAGCTAAAGTGGACTGGAAACAGCTTTTAGAAGCTACATCAGTACCAGATCAGTGGAGGCATTCAAGTAACAGATAGCAAGGGTTAAAATAAAGTATGTTTCCTTAAAGAAAATGAGAGGGACTAACACATACAGAGCCCCCTGGAAGTTCAGGGGCTTAAAGGAAAGGAGAAAAAGGAGAAACAAATGACAGGTACCAAGGGCTCAATGATGCAGAAAGCCTAGAAAAGTATAAACAGTGTAGGGATAAAATTAAAAAGGAAATTAGGAAAACAAAGAGCGCGCATGAAAAAAATATTGACAAGTAAAATCAAGGAAACCCCAATGATTTTTTTAAAATAAATGCATAAATAACAAGAGGATAACTAAAGAAAGAATAGAGCCAATTACGGACCACAAGAGTAATCTGCATGTGTAGGCGAAAGACGTTGATAATGGTTCTGAATGAATAATTTGCTTTTCTTTCCACAAAAGGGAGGGACAAGTCAGATATTGCAATCAGGAGGGAGGAGTGTGAAATACTAGAAGAAATTTAAGTAGTGAGAGAAGAAGTATTAAAGGGTTTAGCATCTTTGAAAGAGGATAAATCCCCAGGCCCAGATGAATTGTATCCTAGGCTGTTAAGGGAAGCAACAGAAGAAATAGCAGAAGATCTGATCATCATTTTCCAATAACGTCTGCCTCTAGGTCTTGTGCCAGAGGACAGCTAAAATTGTATCATTACTTAAAAAGGGAGAAATGGATAGAACGACTATCTAACCACGCTGGTGGGAAACTTATTGGGGAAAAAATCTGAGGGACAGGATAAATTTTCATTTAGAATGACACGGATCAATCAAAGACATTCAGCAAGGAGTTTTTAAGGTAAGGTCATGTCTGACTAACAAGATTGATTGTTTTGAGGCAATAACAAGAAGGGTTGATGAGTGTAGTGCATTTTATGCAGTCTATTTGGATTTTAGCAAGTCCCATATGGGAGACTGGTCGTGAAAGTAAAAGCACATGGAATCCAAGGCAAAGTGGCATGACGGATCCAAAATTGGATAACAGGCAGGAAACAAAGTGTAATGGTCAGTGGTCTTTTTTGTGACTGAAAGGCGGTTTCCAGTGGAGTTCCACAGGGGTCAGTAATGGTTTCTTGCTGTTTTGGGCTTGACTGTAAGGGGTACAATTAAGAATTTTGCAGACAATAGAAAAATTGGCTGTGTGGTTGATAATGAAGGAGAAACTACAAGTCAAAGGAACATATGAATGAACTGGACAGATGGGTGCAACAGTGGCAAATGGAACTAGTTACGCCGAAAATCGTGTTCCGCTGCCCCAGATTCGACCAGGAGTCCGGGCAGCTAATCAGTCTCAGAAGACCCCTGTCATGGAAATCGCCACATGTCTCGGTGTGATTCTAGCTATTGCTGCCCGTGAGTTTCGTTTCCTGTTTTTCACGGCAATAGCACATTGCGAAAAACAATGATCAGGACATATTGAAGAGCTGGAGCTATTTTCTCACAAAAAGGGAAGACAGAATCGAGGTCTTTAAAATTCTGAAAGGGATTGAGAGGGTAGACGTCCAGAAGATGTGGAGAATGTGGTGGAGTCCAAGGCGAGGAACCATACTTATAACATAAATAATAAATTCAATCGCGAATTCAGAAAACCATTTTATTCAGAGTGTGGTGGGAATGCGTAACTCACTGCTTAAGCAGCTAGGGAAATACACAAGGCAGAAGGGAATAGCAGGGTAAGTCAATTGGGAGATGTGAGGTAAAGAGAGTGGAGGATTCGCGTGTGCAGCATGGATACTGGAATAGACTATATGAGCCGAATCGACTATTTCTTAGCTGGACATTCTGTATGCGAAAATTGTAAGTTAAATTATTTTTCTACTTCAATCTAAATGCTCCTGTTCTTTCTTCCTATCAACAGAAGCCTGCTCTGACCTCGTGTTGAGCCAGTCAGCTTCGGCTATCGCAAAGATTGAGGGGTCGCATCAGCTTTCATGTGAAATGTCTGGGGGTGACATTGATGACTACGTTATGTACTGGTATCGACAGCTTCCAGGGAAGAAACTGGAATGGGTAGCCAGATATTACGACTCGTCTGATATCAGTTATGCTTCTGGGCTTGGAGACCGATTCTCTGCTTCAGCCGCCAGCTCAACCTTCTCATTAGGAATGAGCAGAATTGCGGCAGAGGATGCTGCCGTTTATTACTGTGCAGCCAACACACAGCCAGAGGAAGCCTGACTGAGCTGGTGCAAAAACCCAGACAGGAGAGATACAGAAAAAGGCAGCAGAAAACACCGTCCACCTTCACTCACTTTAACCATCAGATCTTACAGAAAATCCGCCGAGCCCTCTTTCCGGGAGAGACATCATTAACACTCGAAGGGTCACAGAAACATAAGACATTTTAGCCAATGTTACCAAGGAAGACACCAGTCACGCTCCAGCTGCTCATGGTTGCCCAAGACAAGCCAATACTTGTTACATCGTTTAAAGCCATAACCGTTAAACAAATGCATGAACGTGAATTTCACATTTGTCGGTTATAGGGTCCCAATTGTTAGGTTTATGTGGGGTTCGAATAATAGCGTTCTCTCACCTGTTCAAACCTCCTGAAAACGCACAGAATGCAAGAACAAACATATTGCACAATTCCTCGTTAATGTTCAATTTCCTTTTATGTACTTTAACCCTTCAGTTCCCTATAAATAACGTGGGGTGACATTTCATAGAATCATCCAAATATACAGCGCACAAAGCGCCTGTTAGTGTCTGTGCGGGCTGTTTTGGTAGGGTCGGTCAATTAATCCCATTCCCCTGCTTCTTGCCCATAGCCCTGTAAGCGTCTTTTCCCTTCAACTATTTATTCAGTTCATTTTAAAATGTTGAATCCATTTCCAGTCTCTCACAAGAGGTTGTGATCTGGATGCACTGTCTGAATGGATGATGGAAGCAGATTCAAAGAGACGGGGAAGCAGGTTGTGCTCTAGGATTCTATATTAAACACAGTCCTAAAAACATTAACATTTAACACGAAATAATATTTTTGCGCTCCATACAATGGCAATACTGAAACCATAAGGAGTACTGTTCAAATTGTCAACTTTGTTAATGTGTCATTGTAGTCGCTCTGTCTGTTGATGTGGATGCCGTCATGTGCTTCCTGTCATCGTCAATTGCATGTGACCAATAGTTTGTGCCTTCAAACCCGCCCCCTCTGCCGGTTGCATAAACTCCCGTGACTGATTTGCTCAGTGAGTGACTGGAGCCACCGGACTCTAACATAGCCAGTTGCCAAGACGCAAGATGTCACCAATATGTCTCAGCCTGTTGCTGGGTTTTTTATCCCGTGCGTAGCTCGAATTATTCCCAATTGTTCTAATGTTTCTCTTACGCCGAGAACCCCTCATCGAGGTGTTACAGTGCCACGAGTCAATTCACCATAATCAATGCTTCTTTCGTTTTATAGGTGTCCAGTCGGATGTGATATTGACTCAGCCAGAGGTAGAAACGCGGCGTCCGGGACAATCCCAGACACTGACCTGTAAAACCAGCGGGTTCGATCTCCGCAGCTACTGGATGTGTTGGTACCGACAACATCCCGGGAAGGGCCTGGATTGGATAGTCTCGTACTATAGTGAAGACAGCAAACAGTACAGTCAAGAGTTTAGAAATCGAGTTATTGCTTCCAAAGACCTTTCAAACAATATCTTCACTTTGGCTATCAGCAGTTTGACAATGGAAGACTCCGCTACTTATTATTGTGCAATGCGGCACAGTGAAAAGGATCTGACCCAGATCAGTGCAAAAACAGAACAAAGGGAAATGCCGCTATTTCCTCCATCATCAAGCACCAATAAATTTACCGTTGACAGCAGCTCATAGAATCATAGAATTATACCGCGCGAAAGGAGGCCATTCAGTCCATCATGCCTGTACAGGCTTGTTTAAAGAACAATTCAATTAGTCCCATTATCCGAATCTTACCAAGAACCCGGAATGATGTTTCTTTTCCCTTTTGAGTATTTATCCAATTCCCTTTTGAAAGTTCTTATTGAATTGGGCTCCACCAGCCTTGCTGCAGTTTATTCCCGAACATAACAATTTGCTGCTTATTCTTTTTTTATCTTCATGTCGCCTCTGGTTCTTTGACCAATTATATTCAATCTGTGTTCTCCGGTTAAGAACATAGGAACCAATACGATCATGGATGATCATCCACTTCAATGTCTTTTCCCACCCAATCTCCATATCCCTTTATGTCATTAGTATTTAGAAATCTGTCAATCTCTATTTTATACAAACTCAGTGATTGAACTTCCACAGTCCTCTGGGGTAGAGAATTCCAAAGATTCACAACCCTCTGAGTAAAGTGTTTTTTCCTCATCTCGGTTCTAAGTGGCTTGCCCCTTATTTTGAAATTGTGTCTCCTGGCATTTTATTGCCGCATCTAAACCAGACTGATTTCCCAGGGAAACATCTTACCTGCATCTACCCTGTCTATCCCTTTAAGTATTTTGTAGGTGTCAATGAGATCATCTCTCATTCTTCGAAACTCTAGAGAATGCAGGCCCAATTTCACCAATCTCTCTTCATAGGACAGTCCCACCATCCCGGGAACAAGTCTTGTGAAACTTCGCTGCACTCCCTCGATGACAATAATATCCTTCTTAAGGTAAGGGGACCAAAAGTGCACACAGTACTCCAAGTGCAGTCTAACCACGGTTCTATACAATTGAAGCAAGACTTCACTACTCCTGTATTCAAATTCCCTTGCCATAAAGGCTAACATACCATTAGCCTTCTTAATTGCTTGCTGCACATGCATGTTATCTTTCAGTGACTTATTAAGGAGGACAGGTCCCTTTGTACCTCTGCACTTTCTAATCTCTTCACACTTATTTCTCTGACAAAAGTGGATAACGCCACATTTGCTCCACATTGTATTCCATTTGCCATGTTCTTACACACTCACTAAGTCTATCCAAATTCCCTTGAAGCCGCTTTGCATCTTCCTCACAATACACATCCCCACCTAGTTTTGTGTCATCCGTGAACTTGGAAATATTACTTTTGGTCCCCACATTCAAATCATATTGTGAACAGCTGGGGCGCAAGCATTGATTCTTGAAGTACCCCACTAGTCACAGCCTGCCAATGCAAGAATGACCTGTTTGTTCCTACTCTGTCTTTTGCCTGTTAACCAATCCTCAATCCATGCCAGTACATTACCTCCTATCCCATGTGCCTTACATTTGCAAAGCAACCTCCTGTGGGGACGTTTATCAACAGCCTTCTGAAAATCCACCAACTTCCCTTTATCAATTCTGTTAGCAACATCAGCCAAAAGACTTGCAGGTTGATAGGTAAATTGGCCATTATAAATTGTCACTAGTATAGGTAGGTGGTAGGGAAATATAGGGACAGGTGGGGATGTTTGGTAGGAATATGGGATTAGTGTAGGATTAGTATAAATGGGTGGTTGATGGTCGGCACAGACTCGGTGGGCCGAAGGGCCTGTTTCAGTGCTGTATCTCTAATCATAATCAAAACCTCCAACAGGTTCGTCAAACATGATTTCCCATTCATAAATCCATGTGGACTCTGCCCAATCATAATCATTATTATCCCAAATGTCCATTTAGCACATCCTTTCCAATAGATTCTAGCTTTTGCACTACTACTGATGCAAGGCTAACAGGTCTGTATTTCCCAGTTTTCCCTTTCCCTCCCTTCCTAAATAGTGTGGTGCCATTTGCTACCTTTTAAAATCTATAGAATTTTGGAAGATGATCACCAATCTATCCACTATCTCCATAGATACCTCTTTCAACACTCTGGGATGTAAAATATCCGGTTCCTGGTACATATCAAACTTCAGCCGCATTAATTTCTCCAATGCAACCTTCTTACTGATACTAATTTCCTTCAATTCCTCATTCTCTCCAGTCCCCAGGATTCTAATTCGGGGGGATTTCTTGTATTTTCCTCAGTGAAAACAGACACAAAAAATAATCATTTAGCTTCTCTGCCATTTCTCTATTCTCCATTATAAATTCTCCTGAATGTGCCTGTAATGGACCCACAATTGTCTTAGCCAAACGTTTCCTTTTTGTGTACCTAATGAAGCTTTTGCAGTCCAGTTTTATGTCATTGCTAGTTGACATTCATATTCTATTCTCTTTCTGTGTCAGTTTCTTGGTCCTCATTTTCTGTATTTCAAAATCTTCCTAATCCTCAGGTTTACTATTTCTGGCAACTTTAAAGGCCTTTTCTTTTAATCTTATACAATCGTTAACTTCCTTTGTTATCCATGGTTGACTATCGTTTTTTGGTGGGGGGCGGGGAGGTAGGGGGTTTAGTGCCTTGAAGGAATGTATAGTTGCTGTAAACTATGTAATATTTCTTTAAAGACTATCCATTGCCTATATACTGTCAGACCTTTTAATGTATTTCATAATCCATCTCATCCAATTTGCCCCACATAACTTCATAATTTCCTTCATTCAAACTTAACACCCTAATTTCAGATTAACTACCTCACTTTCAAACACAATATAAAATTCTATCATATTATATCACTCATCCCTAAAGGTTCTTTTAAAACAAGATTATTAATTAGCCCTTTGTCATTACATAATACTATATCTAAAATGGTCTGTTCTCCAGTCGGTTCCTCAACATACTGTTCTAGAAAACTAACCCAAACACACTCCAGAAACTTGTCCTCCACAACATTAGTGCTCAGTAGATTTACCCTGTCTACATGCAGATTGAAGTCACCCATATTTACTGTATTATCCATGCTAAATGCTTCTCTAAACTCCTGATTCATACCATTTCCCACACCAACACTACAGTTTGGTGGCATATAAACAACTCGTACCAATGTTTGCTGTTTCTTAGCTCCACCCAAACAGATTCCACATTTTGCTCTTCCGATCTGAGATCCTCCCTTACTAATGTACTGATCCCATCCCTTAATATCAGTGCAAACCACCTCCTTTTCCCTATTTTCTGTCCTTCCTAAATGTCTAATATCCTTGAATGTTCAGTTCCCATTCTTGGTCACCCTGTAGCCGCGTTTCCATAGTGGCAATTAGATCATACCCCTTTACCTTTATTTGTGTATTTAAATCGTCTACCTTTTTGCGAATGCTGCGTGCATTCGGGTAGAGTGCCTTTGACCTTGCTTTCTTGAGATTATTCTGCATTCTAAGCCTCATTGATGCTTGCCTTTGTTTCGCCTGCCTTCTAATTTTGCTTGCTACTTTTCTACCTCATGTCAAACACCTTGCTGTGACCAGACTCTGTTTCTTCTTATTTACTGTATAAACGCCTCCAGGATTTCGAAAGCCTCAATTGAATCTTCCCTTAACCTTCAATGCTCTGAGTAGAACAGCTCCAGTTTCTCAAGTCTCCACGTAACTGAAGTCTTTCATTCCAGCTACCATCTTCTTCACCCTATACAAGACCTTGACATCCTCCCTGAATGGTTGTGCCCAGAACTGAACAGAGTACTCTAGTTAGGGCATTGGCAGAGGTTTCTGAAAGGCTGCCAGAACTTCCCTGTTTCTGTACTCTTTGTCTTTATTGATAAAGCCATGGATACAATTTTGCTTCTTAACAAGCGTCTCAACGTTTACTGCGACATTCAAAGACTTATGTACGTACACTTTGTTACTTAACCCCTGTCAGAATTATCCCACTTAGCTTACATTATCTCTATTAACTGTTCCTACCAAAATTAATCACTTCACATTTCGTTGCATTGCATTTGATCTGCCAAGTGTCGGTCCAAGTCACCCTGAAGTCTGTTACGAACGATCTCACTGTTGACCACAGTTCCTCATTTTGTACCATCTGCAAACTTTGAAATAAGAACATAAGAACTTGGAGCAGGAGTAGGTAATTCAGACAATTCAGGAAATGTTGCCTGTATACCCAAGTTCAGGTCAAATATATATATATATATATACACACAGACATATATTATATATGGTCCCAACAGCGACCGTCCTGGCTAAAAACAACCGGTCACCACTGCTCTGCATTAGGCCCCTTCACTGATTTCGTATCGTTGCAGCCACTTCCCCATGAATCCCATAGGCTTCAGTTTGGCTCACAAGTCTATTATGTGGTAATTTCTCAACCGCCACTTGAAAATCCATTTGCACAGCATGCCTGCACTAACCTCGTTCAGCATCTCAGTTACTTCATCAAAGAGTTCAATCAACTTAGTCAAACACCTTTTGTCGGTAACAAATCCATGATGACTTTCATACATTATTCCATATTTCTCCAAGTGTCGATTAATTCTGTCCCGCATTAATAACTCTCAAAGGTTCCCCACAGCCAACGTTAGGCTGACTTGGCTATATTTTCCGGCTTTATCGCTTTTCCCTTTTTTGAGTAAGGTTGTATCATTCAGCATAGTGTGTACCTTAAGGAGGAATTTGATCATAGCGGTGTTCCTAAACACCTGCGATTCTTGTCGTTCTAGTTGATGGATTCAGCGGATTTGGCAGATGCTTTCGATGATTCCTTGGCAAGCTGCTGCAGTGCATCTTGTATCTCAGCCATGCTCCCAGTCCCCACTAGAAAGTTACCGTTTCGGTCCTTAATCAGTTTTTGTTTCCTATGTTTTAGATACACTGGCATGAATGGCCGATTCCTCTTTTTTCATAAAACATTGCGGTGAATTCTCGAGGCCTTTAGCCATGTTAATAGGTTAAATGTACAGAATGGTCGACTTCTCTTCCTATGTTCCAAGATGCCTCGAATATTCTTCAGCGAAACATGAAATGACACAGCACAGAAAGAGGCCCTTTGGGTTACCATACCTTTGCCGGCTCCGAAAAGAGCGATTCAACTAATCTCCCCACCTACTTTTGCCACCTGGCCCTGTAAATGTTTACATTTAAAGTATATAACCACTCCCCTTTGAAAGTTACTATTGAATCTGCTTCCAGGCAATGTATTCCAAATCACAACAAAACAGTTTCCTCGTGAAACTTCTAATTCTTTTGCAAATTGCATTAAATCTGGGACATACAGATACCAGCCCTTCTGCCAATGCAAATGCCTCTCCTTATTTTCTCCGTCAAAACCATCCATGATGGTAAGAATTTCTATCAGATTTCTTGTTAACCTTTTCTGCCGCAAGGAAAACCACCTCAGCTTCTCCAGTCTCTCCACATAACTGAAGGAATATACTTTTACACAGCTGTGATATGGAATGCGCTGCCTGAATGGGTGTTGGCTGCAGATTCAATAATAATTTCAAAAGTGATCGGATAGACAGTTCAAACGGGAAAATCTAAGGCACTGTGGAAAGAGCAGGGGAGCGGGACTAAAGGGATAGATCTTTCAAAGAGTCGGCACAGCAAGTTGGTCCCAATGTGTTGTGTGATTCTATAATTTTATCTTGCTAAATCATTCCGAGAAACAACATTAACCTAAAATACTAAATATCATTTGTGCTCAACACAACGCTGTTTATTAAATCAAAAGGAGTTTTGCTCAATTCGACATTTAACAATGAGACATTCTAAACACCCAGTTCGTGTTTATGTGGATCCTGTTAAGTGTTTGCAGTCGACGTAGATTGAATGCAACCAATAGTTTGTGGCTTCGAACCCGCCCTCTCTGTCAGTTGCATAAACCCCCGTGACTGAGGATCGGAATCCAACAATCGCACAACTGCTTCGCTCAGTGAGTGACTGGAAGAACAGGGGGCTAATTTAACCAAGCGCCAAGAGGCATGATGTCACCAATATCGCTCGGTTTATTGCTTCTTTTCCTATCCAGTGCGTAGCTCTAATTGTCCCCAGCTTGTTTCTGTTTCGGTGTTAATCCCTCCCGGAGGGTGTTCCACAACCAAGAGTCACTTCAACAGAATGAATGTTTTTCTTTCAATTTTATAGGAGTCCAGTCGGCTGTGGTGTTGACTCAGCCAGAAGCACAGACGTGGCGTCAGGGGCAATCCCTGAAACTGACCTGTAAAACTAGCGGGTTCGATCTCAGCAGCTACTGGATGCTTTGGTACCGGCAAGGTCCCGGGAAGGGCCTGGATTGGCTCGTTTCGTACTATACTGAAAACAGCAAACAGTACAATCAAGAGGTTAGAGATCGAGTTGTTGCATCCAAAGACCTTTCAAACAATATCTTCGCTTTAAAAATTATGACGTTGGAAATGGAAGATTCGGCTACTTATTATTGCGCATGTGGGCACAGTGAGATGGATCAGAGCCAGATCTGTACAAAAACCGAACAAAAGGAAATGCAGCAGTTTCCACCTTCATAAAACACAAATAAATCCACCGTTAACAGCAGGTAATAGAATCATAGAATTATGCGGTGAAGATCGAGGCCATTCAGCCCATCATACCTGTACCGGCTCCGTCAAAGAACAATTCAATTCGTCCCACTGCCCGAGGTCGTTCCCCACAACCCTGCATTTCTTTTCCTTTTGACTATTTAGCCAATTCCCTTAGCCAAGTTGATTGATGAGGGAAGGGCTGTAGATGTCGCATACATGGACTTCAGTAAGGCGTTTGATAAGGTTCCCCCATGGTAGGCTGATGGAGAAAGTGAAGGCGCATGGGGTCCAAGGTGTACTAGCTAGATGGATAAAGAACTGGCTGGGCAACAGGAGACAGAGAGTAGCAGTGGAAGGGAGTTTCTCAAAATGGAGACGTGTGACCAGTGGTGTTCCACAGGGATCCGTGCTGGGACCACTGTTATTTGTGATATACATAAATGATTTGGAGGAAAGTATAAGTGGTCTGATTAGCAAGTTTGCAGACGACACTAAGATTGGTGGAGTTGCAGATAGTCAAGGGGACTGTCAGAGAATACAGCAGAATATAGATAGATTGGAGAGTTGGGCAGAGAAATGGCAGATGGAGTTCAATCAGGACAAATGCGAGGTGATGCATTTTGGAAGATCCAATTCAAGAGTGAACTATACAGTAAATGGAAAAGTCCTGGGGAAAATTGATGTACAGAGAGATTTGGGTGTTCAGGTCCATTGTTCCCTGAAGGTGGCAACGCAGGTCAATAGAGTGGTCAAGAAGGCATACGGCATGCTTTCCTTCATCGGACGGGGTATTGAGTACAAGAGTTGGCAGGTCATGTTACAGTTGTATAGGACTTTGGTTCGGCCACATTTGGAATACTGCGTGCAGTTCTGGTCGCCACATTACCAAAAGGATGTGGATGCTCTGGAGAGGGTGCAGAGGAGGTTCACCAGGATGTTGCCTGGTATGGAGGGCGCTAGCTATGAAGAGAGGTTGAGTAGATTAGGATTATTTTCATGAGAAAGACGGAGGTTGAGGGGGGGACCTGATTGAGGTGTACAAAATCATGAGAGGTATAGACAGGGCGGATAGCAAGAAGCTTTTTCCCAGAGTGGGGGATTCAATTACAAGGGGACACGAGTTCAAAGTGAAAGGGGAAAAGTTTAGGGGGAATATGCATGTAAAGTTCTTTACGCAGAGGGTGGTGGGTGCCTGGAACGCATTGCCAGCGGAGGTGGTAGACGCGGGCACGATAGCATCTTTTAAGATGTATCTAGACAGATACATGAATGGGCAGGAAGTAAAGAGATACAGACCCTTAGAAAATAGGCGACAGGTTTAGATAGAGGATTTGGATCGGCGTAGGCTTGGAGGGCCGAAGGGCCTGTTCCTGTGCTGTAATTTTCTTTGTTCTTTGTTCTTTGAGATTTGTCACTAAATTCGGTCCGGAATTTGGTTATGGTTATGGCCATTGAAGGTCCTCTTTTTGATGTTCATTGATGCATGGTCGACATTTGTGTCTATGTTTCTAGATACAATGGGTAGGATGGCCTGCTTCTGATACTATGTTTTTAGATGCACTGAGCTGAACGGACTTCATTGATTGATAGAAATTTATGGTGCAGAAGGAGGCCACCGTACTTCTTCCGGCTCCGCAGAGAGCTATTCAAGTCGTATCACAGTTCTGCCCTTTCCTCATTGCCCTGCAAACGTTTGCTTTTCAAGTATATATCCAACTACCCTTCCAAATCTATTCTTAATCTGCATCCATCACCATTTGAGGCAGTGTACTCCAGATCATAACAACTTGCTGCATAAACAAATAGCTTCATCTCCCTTCGTATTCTGTTTTCCATGATGAATACTACCAAGAAAACGCAGATTCATAGCCTAGTTTTTTGGATGTTGCTTTATGTAGAACACATGGTAGTGGTTATGCCAAAAATCTGACAATGTAGGAACACGTACCAGTTAACATTATAAAAAAAACAACATGCGAATATACGAATTAGGAGCAGGAGTAGGCCACTCTATCCCGCGAGTCTGTTCCACCATTCAATAAGTTCATGGCTGAACTGATTACTCCACATTTCCACCTACCCGCTATAACCTTCCACCACCTTTCTATTCAAGAATTTATCTACCTCTACCTTAAAAATATTCAAATACTCTGCTTCCATTGCCTTTTGAGGAAGAGAATATCAAAGACGCACAACTGTCTGAGCGAAAACAATTCTCCTCATCTCTGTCTTAAATGGGCGACTCCTTATTTTTAAACAGCGACCCCTAGTTTGAGGTTCTCCCACAAGGGGAAACATCCTTTCCACATCCACCCTGTCAAGCCCCTCAACATTTTATATGTTTCAAACAAGTCAGCTATTATTCTTCTAAATTCCAGCGGATATAAGCCTAGCCAATCCAATCTTTCTTCGTAAGACAGCCCACCCATTTCAGGTATTAGTCTAGTAAACCTTCTCTGCCTCCAATGTATTTACATTCTTCCTTAAATAAGGATACGAATACTGTTCACGGGACTCCGGATGTGGTCTCACCAATACCCTGTATAGCTGGAGCATAACCTCCCTTCTTTTGTATTCAATTCACCTCGCGATAAACAATAACATTCTATTAGTTTTTGTAATTACTTGCTGTATCTGCATACTAACCTTTTGCGATTCATGCACTAGGACACCCAGATCCCTCTGCATCTCAGAGCTCTGCAATCTCTCAGCATTTACATAATATGCTTCTTTTTTATTTTTCCTACCAAAGTGGATAATTTCCCACTTTCCCACATTATACTCCATTTGCCAGGTCTTTGCCCACTAACTTAACCTATCTATATCCCTTTGTAGTCTCCTTATGTCCTCTTCACAACTTACTTTCCTACCTATCTTTGTGTCATCAGCAAATTTTGCAACTATACCTTCGATTCCTTCATCTAAGTCATTTATATAAATTGTAAAAAGTTGAGTCCCCAGCACTGATCCCTGTGGTACACCACTCATTACATCTTGCCAAACAGATAATGACCCATGTATGCCTATTGTCTGTTTCCTGTTAGCTAACCAATCTTCTATCCATGCCAATAGGTTACCCCTACATCATGAGCTTTTATTTTCTGCAATAGCCTTTTATGTGGCACCTTATCAAAAGCCTTCTGGAAATCTAAGTACAGTACATCCACTGGTTCTGCTTTATCCACAGCACATGTAACTTCTTCAAAGAACTCCAGCAAATTGGTTAAACATGGTTTCCCTTTCACAAAACCATGTTGACTCTGCCCGTATTTGCACCGAGGCACAGAGATTACAGCAGTTGGCCATACGCTTGGTCCAACAGGTAGGTTTGAAGCTGCTTCTTAAAGGAGGAGAGAGAAGTAGAGAGGTGGAGCAACTTAGGGAAAGAGAAGGCCTGGACGCCTGAAGACAAATCGGTAATGGTGGGGTGACGGAAGTACGAAATGCGCAAGAGGCTACCGTTGAACGGAGACCATTATTGGAGGGTTCTCGATTGAAAGGGGGTTACAGAGAGAAGCAAGAGCGACGCCGTGGAGATTACTCTCTGTATCACAATACTGACACCGCAGAACAAACACGGCGGAAATTGCATAACACAAACATCGTCACCGCCGCCGGTTCCCCGTGCAGTGGATGAAGCCAAAACGCTTGCAGCACGATCCAGCAGCCTTGACACATAGATTCATTGTCAGGTGTACAGGCGGCATTTCCAGGCTCTGCTTCGTGCTAAGGAGCCCAGGTTTGTGCAGCCTGGGACCCCTGGCTCGAGACTGTGACCCTTGGAGAGGGTCAGATCTGGCCACTTCAACAGGAGCTGCGGCGCTCGAGATTATTCTTTTGCACTTTGGTAGTGTAGTCGCTGGTGTAATGCAGGAAACGGAAAGCCAATTTGATCACAGCATTATCCCACAAAGAGCAATAAAGGAATGACCGAGGTGTCTCTTTTCCCGATGTTGAGCATCGGGATAAATATTGGAGAAGACATTGGAAGTTTGCTCTTCCTCGAAAAAGATAATGTGGGATCTTTACCGTCTATCTGAGAGGGCAGAAGTGACCTCGGGTTAACGGCTTATTCATAAAAAGGCATCTCCTCCAGTCCAGCACCTCCTTCGTACGGCCCCAGAAATGTCTATCAAATATCCTCTTCATCTGTTCTGCTCTCAGGAGTGCAGCCCCAGTTTCTCCAGTCTCTCCAACGAACTGGAGACTTTCTTTGTTACACGGAAGTGTTCTGGACGACACAGCCTAAGTGGGTGCTGGAAGCAGATTCAATAGTAACTTTCTAAAGGGATTTGATACACAGTTGAAAAGCGGAAAAAGGAAGGGCTCTGTGGAAGAGCAGGGCAGTTCAACTAATCGGATAGCTCTTTTAAAGGGTCGGCACAGCAGTTTGGTCCGAATGTGCAGCATGATCTTATGATTTTATCTTAATAACAATTTCCCAGAAACAACGCCAATATTGAATGCTAAATAACATTTTCGGGAAAGACAGTGTTATTAACTAAATCACGAGGAATACTGTTCAATTCACCATCTTTAGTAATGAGCCATTGTAATCGCGGTTTGAATTGATGTGGTCGCAGCAGCCAATATTTTCTGTCTTCAGACCACCACCCCCGCCCACCCACGCCCCCCCCCACCCCCACCCCCGCTCCACACCCCCTCCACCTCTTCCGGTTTCACTAAACCCCCGTGATTGAGGATCGGGATCCAACAATGGTGTTGACTCAACCAGGAGCAGAGACGCGGAGATCAGGACAGTCCCTGAGACTGACTTGTAAAACCAGGGGATTCAACCTTGAGAGCCAGCAGATATACTGGTACCGACAAGGTCCCGGGAAGGGACTTAGATTGGCTCGTTTCGTATTACAGTGAAAACGGCAAGCAGCACAATCAAAAAGTGAAAGATCGAGTTACTGCTTCCAAGGACGTTTCAAACAATATCTTCGCTTTGACTATCAGGACACTAACAATGGAAGACATTGTGCACAGAGCACATTGAGAGGACGAGACATAGACTGGTACAAAAGCAGAACAGAAAATGTAGAAATTGCCGCCATCATCAAACACCAACGGAACCATTGTTAATAGCAGTTGGTGCAATCATAGAATTATACTGCACAGAATGAGACCATTCTGCCGATCATCCTATCACTGGCTCATTCAAAGAGCTACTGAATTATTCTCACTACCCTACACATTCCTCATAGCCTACATATCGTTACTTTTCAAGAATCTATCCAACTCCCTTTAGAAATGATGCTTGAATCTCGCTCTGGCAGCCTTTCAGGCAGCGTATTCCATATTATAAAACCTCGCTGTGTGATTTTCTTAACCTCAGGTCACGTCTGATTCATTTGCCAATTTCATGAAATCTGTGTTGCCTGGTTATTGTTCCCTTTCTCACATTGCTGCACCATTCCCCTCAACCCCGCCACCACCACCCCCCTCCCCCTCCCCCCAGAACAGCATGCCACCACAACATATGTTTCTCTCCCTCTCCCTTCCAACATGCTGAAGGGACCGTTCCCGCTGTGACACGCTGTTCCACTCCACAATCATTCCCCACACCCTCTTCGTTACTTCCCAGTCAAGCACAGGAGATGCCGCACCTGCCGTTTTACCTCCTCCCTCCGCACCATCCAAAGCTCTATCCAGGTAAAACAGTGATTTACTTGTTCTTCTTTCAATTTACACAAGGATACAAATATTCGGAAATACTGAGCAAAGGCAGAATGGCTGAATACTCCAGGGGTCAGTGCCAAACACTTTCGGGGTCAGTGTCAGACATTCCAGGAGTCAGGGAGAGACACTCCCAGGGTCAATGTCAGGATCGGCCGGTCAGTGTCATACATTTCCGGTGTCAACGCCAGAATGGCAAGCGTGACTCCAAACTCGGGTTATTTTAATTCTCCGTCCCACTCCCACACTGAGCTCCTGGTACTTGTCCTCTTACTTGCACTGGAGCTCAGATTAAGCTCGAAGGACAGCACCTCATCTATCGATTAGGCACTTGACAGCTTTGGGAACTCAACATTAAGTTCAACTATATTAGATCAGGACTTGGGTTCACTAATGTCCTTTAGGGAAGGAAATCTGCCGTCCTTACCTGGTCTGACCTACATGCGACTCCAGACCCACAGCAGTACGGTTGACACTTAGCTGCCCGCTGAACTGGCCCAGGAAGCCATTCAGTTCAAGGGCAATTAGGGATGGGCATCAAATGCTGGCCTAGCCAGCGACGCGCCCATCCCATGAAAGAATAAAGGAAGGGGAGTTCCAGTGCAGTACTGCAAGGGGAAGAGGTGCAATGTGGGAGAAGTCGTGTTTCAGCTGAGATGTTAAACAACGGCCTGTTCTGCCTTCCCGGGTGGAAGAAAAACAGCGGATTTTTTCCGCCAACTTGGCCAATATTTATCCATTACCAACATCGCAAAAAAGTCAATTATCTGGTTATTAACACATGCCGGCTTGCTGAGCACCTGTTGGTTATCGCATGACCCACGCACCAGCAGTGACGAATTGCGTGATTGGCTATCAAGCATTTTAGGCTGTCCTGACGTTGTGAAAGGTGGTTTATAAATTGACTGTATTTCATTCTTTCATGTTAGGGCAGCGTAGGCTGATGCAGTTGAAGATGTAAACTTTACCGGGTCACCACAACATACCCTCAATTAGTTACATCGATTTAGTGACACTCTGATAATTCTGATCCCTCGTTTGGAAGCACCTTCTCTACCTCTACTTTATTGAACACTTCGAAAAATCTCAATGACATCTATGTGGTCACTCCTCAGTCTTCTCTTTTCTAGAGAAAATAGCCCCAACTTGATCAGTGTTTCCTGATGTTTACATCTTCATAATTCTGGCATTATCCTAATTAAAAGTAGTGTATCGTGTGAATAGCAACAATAGGATAGAATGCATGATCTTAATATGATTGCGGAATTTCTCCCGTCCAACTTATAGACCACAGCATATTTACCTGAACATGAAGTAGATCATGTGTCGCCATGTGCAATGAAACGCCACGTGTATTCGTGTTGCTTTTGGCAATTTTCAGCAATCTCTCGTCTCAGAAATGTGTCTTTGCCATGCGTCACTTTTCCGTGGATCAGTTGGTAGCACTCTCGCCTCTGAAGCAGAACACTGTAGGTTTGCGTTGCCCTCAACAGACTCCCAATGTCAGTAATGAAGGAGTTCTGCGCTTTCGGAGGTGCGGTCATCCGGAGGGGAAACTAAACTTCCCAGGAATATGCAAAAAATTGCATTGGACTGACAAAGAAAAACAGGGTCGTTAGTCCCGATGTCCTGAAGCCAATCAACATCACAGGTCATTTGGTCATTTGCACCTTGAAGTCTTAATGATCTTGCTGTGTGTAGATTAAATGCCGAGTTTCCGTTATTACAACAATGACGACTCCTCAAAAAGACTCCTTTGTCTGTAAAGATCTTTCGCACATCCTGAAGTCGTGGAAACCCCTATATAAATGGTAGTCTTTCTGTCTTTCAATTAGTTGCAATCAGCAAGTAACCAAGCAATCACAGTGTACAATAATACAAATAAACATTGCAATGAACGCAAGTTGGCGTTTTCCTGCGGACACTAATTCATGTTTTCTCTCTCATACAGTGATATACAAATACCATTAATTTTACTGTCCATCATCTGTTAACAAAACAATCGCATAGCAATTCCAAGTGGATAAATGTTGCATTTTTTTTAATAACTGTGTTTATTTTGCGTAAGAATTCATCAGCAGCCTTCGCACATCGTCCTATTAGAAAGGGATCCCATCAGAATGCAGAGTTTGGGTTTCCATTGTCGACAGGATATGATCACAGACCCAATATTTGAAAGCATTTGCAAGCTTTGGTCTAACGGTTCATTCTGGTGACTGCAGAACAGTTTCAGCAGCTTCCCGCACAGATGTTAATGCAGATGTTTTTCTTTCTGACTAACTGTGCTTACTTTTCAATGGAGGTATTATTATCGCAACAGGCACTGAACTGCACTGCTGTGCACAATAGTCAGTGTCAATGAATAACACATCACAGAGCTTGACATCAGAACGGGTCTATCTTGTTTTTACACATGTAATTGGATTGAATAAACTGTGGAATGTTGCTATACAAAGCAGGATTGCTCCTGTGTAGGCTGCTCTGGGACCGCGTCATCACCTGCAGAGTGACCCCACATTTAGTAATGAGATAATTTAGTTGAGTTCTATTTGTGGGCAGCCCGAGGTGTCTCGGGTAAGGGTAGGGGTGAATCAGCTGTAACCCCTGTTCCGGGATCTTGTCTGTTGACTCATTCTTAGAACGTTCACATGTGTGAAAGACAGGCTGCGTAGAAAGCAGTCTTTTCGCTTATTCATAATCACAATGTCTTGGTCTGCCAAAGAGATAGCACAGTGGGCCGAATGCACCTAGTACACAGTTACATAATTACAGGAAGTCTGCAGTGCAGAAACAGCCCACCAGCTCATCTGGGCTGCACTGGTGATTATGATCCACACGAGTCTCGTCCCCATTCCTCGGCACCTCAGCCTATCAGAACATCATTCTCTTCATCGCTCCCTTGGCTGTTTACCTATCATCAACTTAAATGCATCCATGCTATTTACCTCCAATTTTCCTTGTGATGGCGAGTTTCATATGTTTGCTGCTTTCTGTTTGAAGATGCTTCTTTTGAACTCCTAATTGGATTTACTTGTGATTGTCTTATATTTATGGCCCCCAGTTTTGAACTCACCCTCATCTGGGAACAGGTTAGCCACTTCAACGATATCAAATCCTTTTATTGTCTTCTAGAAGTCTATCAGGTCACCTCTCAGCCATCTCTTTCCTAGAGAGGTTAGCCCCAGTATGCTCAGCCTTTTCCAATATGGATATCTTTTCAGTTCTTGTATTATCTTTCTCAACCCTTTTGCACTTTCTCCATCACCTTCAATTCCTCTTTGATAAGATGGAATTAAGCACAGCACTACAAGTGTGGTTTAACCAAGCTTCACAACAAGTTCAACATGACTTCCCTGCTTTTCAATTTTATCCCTCGAGAAATGAGTCCCAGTGCTTCATATTCTTTTCTATGACTTTCGTAACCTGTATCGCTGCTTTCAGTCATTTGTGGATCTGTAAACATAGATCCCTCTGTTGCTCTACCAGATTTAGACACTTATTATCCAAGCAGTATGTGGCCTTCTGATTATGCCTACCAAAATGCATCACCTCACACTCTTTAAATATTGAAATTAATTTGCCAATTACGTGCCCATTCGGCAAGTTTATACATATCATCTTAATATTTGTCATCGCATTCCGTAGTTTTTAGTGTACATCCAAATTTTGTGCCATCTTCACAGTTTGAAATTGTAATCCAGATTTCCGTGTCGAAATTGTTAACAACAATTGTGAACAACAGTCCAGCACCAACCCTTCTGGAACACTACTTCCCACCTTTTGACAGTTCGAGTAGATACCCTCAGCCTCTGTTGTCTGTTCTCGAGCCTGTTTGCTTTCCATGTAACCAATTACTATTCATCATGATCTATTGATCTATTCATACTTTGAAGAGTTAGCAGGAAGGGTTGATGAAAGTAATGCAGTAGATGTTGTAAATATGGACGTTCAGACGTCCCAGATTACGGACGTATTCAGAAAACAGAAGCACATTCGATGAAAGGAACAGTGTTAGCATGGGTACATAATTGGCAAGGCATGGGAGGCAGAAAGTGACACATTTCTGAAGTATGCAGAGGGGTACCTCAGGAGCTGATATTAGGACCATTGCACTTCTTTAATAGAAATCAACTGGACTTGAATATAGGGAGAACAATTTCGATGTTTGTGTATGATACAAAACCGGACAATGTAGTACATATTGAGCGGATAGTAGCAGACTTCAGGAGAACATATATAAAATGGTGAACAGGGCAGACACGGGGCAGATGCAATTTAATGCAAATTGGTATGAAGAGATGCTTTTTGGGAATAACCATGTGAAGAGGCACTATAATCTACATGGTTTTATTTTGAGGGGCTTCTCAGATTAGAGGGACCAGGGGGTGAATTACGGAGGACTCTGTAGATGGCAGGGCAAATTGAAAAGGTGATTAAGAATTCATATGGGATGCAGAACTTCGCAAATGGGGAGATTGAGTAAAAAACAAGGATGTCGTGCTAAACCTTTACACGTCACTAGTGAGCAATTGTGGCAAACAGCATAGCTGAATTTAAGATAAACACAATAGAATGGATGGATGGGCTGATGGAGTTCGATGATGTAAGTTGGGGAGGAGGTTCATGTGGAGAATAAACAGGACCTTTGACCAGTTGAGTTAAATGGCCTCTGCCTATGCTATAATCCTGTGCACCTCCAGGTAATCTTTATGCAGTTGTATGTATATCGGCTCAAGAACGAAGAAATCCAAGCCGAGTGTATTATGGATGGTATGGCAGTGCTGGTTCTCCAGGCGCGGGAGAGGAGACGCGAGTAACTTTAAAACTGAACGGTCACTTTACCCGTTTATCTAGTCATTACACTTTACACTGGTTTCAATCTCATAATGAAGAGCTGGAACCTGTCATAGCCGCTAAGCGCATTGCACTTTTGAACTACAAGAAAGCCCCCAGCGATTTAACATCCGCAGCACTTAAAGCAGCCAGAAGTACTGCACAAAGAACAGCTAGGCGTTGCGCAAACGACTACTGGCAACACCTATGCAGCCATATTCAGCTGGCCTCAGACACCGGAAACATCAGAGGAATGTATGATGGCATGAAGAGAGCTCTTGGGCCAACCATCAAGAAGATCACCCCCCTCAAATCTAAATCGGGGGATATAATCACTGACCAACGCAAACAGATGGACCGCTGGGTTGAGCACTACCTAGAACTGTACTCCAGGGAGAATGCTGTCACTGAGACTGCCCTCAATGCAGCCCAGCCTCTACCAGTCATGGATGAGCTGGACATACAGCCAACCAAATCGGAACTCAGTGATGCCATTGATTCCCTAGCCAGCGGAAAAGCCCCTGGGAAGGACAGCATTACCCCTGAAATAATCAAGAGTGCCAAGCCTGCTATACTCTCAGCACTACATGAACTGCTATGCCTGTGCTGGGACGAGGGAGCAGTACCCCAGGACATGCGCGATGCCAACATCATCACCCTCTATAAAAACAAAGGTGACCGCGGTGACTGCAACAACTACCGTGGAATCTCCCTGCTCAGCATAGTGGGGAAAGTCTTTGCTCGAGTCGCTCTGAACAGGCTCCAGAAGCTGGCCGAGCGCGTCTACCCTGAGGCACAGTGTGGCTTTCGTGCAGAGAGATCGACTATTGACATGCTGTTCTCCCTTCGTCAGATACAGGAGAAATGCCGTGAACAACAGATGCCCCTCTACATTGCTTTCATTGATCTCACCAAAGCCTTTGACCTCGTCAGCAGACGTGGTCTCTTCAGACTACTAGAAAAGATCGGATGTCCACCAAAGCTACTAAGTATCATCACCTCATTCCATGACAATATGAAAGGCACAATTCAACATGGTGGCTCCTCATCAGAGCCCTTTCCTATCCTGAGTGGTGTGAAACAGGGCTGTGTTCTCGCACCCACACTTTTTGGGATTTTCTTCTCCCTGCTGCTTTCACATGCGTTCAAATCCTCTGAAGAAGGAATTTTCCTCCACACAAGATCAGGGGGCAGGTTGTTCAACCTTGCCCGTCTAAGAGCGAAGTCCAAAGTACGGAAAGTCCTCATCAGAGAACTCCTCTTTGCTGACGATGCTGCTTTAACATCTCACACTGAAGAATGCCTGCAGAGTCTCATCGACAGGTTTGCGTCTGCCTGCAATGAATTTGGCCTAACCATCAGCCTCAAGAAAACGAACATCATGGGGCAGGATGTCAGAAATGCTCCATCCATCAATATTGGCGACCACGCTCTGGAAGTGGTTCAAGAGTTCACCTACCTAGGCTCAACTATCACCAGTAACCTGTCTCTAGATGCAGAAATCAACAAGCGCATGGGTAAGGCTTCCACTGCTATGTTCAGACTGGCCAAGAGAGTGTGGGAAAATGGCGCACTGACACGGAACACAAAAGTCCGAGTGTATCAGGCCTGTGTCCTCAGTACCTTGCTCTACGGCAGCGAGGCCTGGACAACGTATGCCAGCCAAGAGCGACGTCTCAATTCATTCCATCTTCGCTGCCTTCGGAGAATACTTGGCATCAGGTGGCAGGACTATATCTCCAACACAGAAGTCCTTGAAGCGGCCAACATCCCCAGCTTATACACACTACTGAGTCAGCGGCGCTTGAGATGGCTTGGCCATGTGAGCCGCATGGAAGATGGCAGGATCCCCAAAGACACATTGTACAGCGAGCTCGCCACTGGTATCAGACCCACCGGCCGTCCATGTCTCCGTTATAAAGACGTCTGCAAACGCGACATGAAATCGTGTGACATTGATCACAAGTCGTGGGAGTCAGTTGCCAGCATTCGCCAGAGCTGGCGGGCAGCCATAAAGACAGGGCTAAATTGTGGCGAGTCGAAGAGACTTAGTAGTTGGCAGGAAAAAAGACAGAGGCGCAAGGGGAGAGCCAACTGTGCAACAGCCCCAACAAACAAATTTCTCTGCAGCACCTGTGGAAGAGCCTGTCACTCCAGAATTGGCCTTTATAGCCACTCCAGGCGCTGCTTCACAAACCACTGACCACCTCCAGGCGCGTATCCATTGTCTCTCGAGATAAGGAGGCCCAAAAGAAAAAAAGAAAGAACACTTTACACGTATCCGCACAAAATAACCGCATGCTCACAATCTAAGGAGACATCGAACTTGGAGTGTGAAATTTCGGTACCCTCCCACTATTGTGCTATTTATGATGGGCCAGTATGTATAGAAAGTATAATTTCTGCAGTGAAGGTTGAACATGTCATGCCTAATAGTTTACTTCCACACTGCAGCTGGTCGGACATAATAAATGCCTTTCCAATTTATGTTAGTTGACCCTCCCATTGGGCTAGCGTCAAACTCAGCCTCAGGGGCCGAGTCTGTCTGTGTGATTATCTAATGCGAAAGGTGGCGATATGAACACGTAGAATGAACTTCAGTGTCCCAATGAGAATCAAGACTGGTGCTTCTGCACCTCACATTGAACCAGTGAGTAATAGTTGCCGACTGTGCTCTGTGGATAAGTGTGTCAGTTAGGCCGCCTGCTCCAGCGGGTTTGCTGAATACTGACAAGATCAAGTGGTCCTATCCTGAGAGGATCGGCGTTTTCCTTCAGTGTCCTGGCGGAAGATTCACTTAAACGAAAGGTGTCAACAAATGTTAGCGGCCAACAACTCATTGCTGCCAGTGGGATGTTACTGGAGCAGAATTGAGGTTGGTCGCCACTTAGCAACAACAACAACAACAACAACAACACCTTAAATTCAGATAGCGCCTTTTGCCTTCAAAACTCGCTTCGCAGGGAGGTCCGACACCAAACGGAAAAGGGGTGAGATTAGGAGAGGTGACCAAAAGCCTGGCCGAAAGAGATGGGTTTCAAGCAGCGTCTAAAAGCAAGAGGTCGATTGCAGAACAGGAGGGTTTCGGGAGGGCGGGATTTCCAGAGGGTGGGTCCAGATAGTTGAAGTTACAACCGTGAAATAGCGAGGCGGAGTGGGTGCAGAAGAGGATAGAATCAGATGAAGTGAGAGTTCAGAGAAGAGATGGTTTTCAATCACAAGAACCTTACAGAAAAGGGGGGGGGGGGGAAAGACTTGCATTTATACAGCGGTTTATGGATCTCAGGGCACCTCAAAACACTTTGAAGTTTAGTTATCTTTGTAATGTAGGTATCAGGGCAGAAACTTTGTGCTTGTTTGGTCGTTGACAGCTAGATATTTCACCAGAGCACCGGGAGAACTTCGAATCCCTTCTCTTTTTCAAAATAGTGGCCATAAAACCTTTTACATTCAGCTAAGAGAAAAGGCGGGACTCAGTTTAGCATCTTAACTGGAAATTGGCACAGACCAAAGGTGCAACACTCACAAATTAGACATTGGAATTGTCAATTGGTTGAAGGGTCGATATGTTGAGGACATAGAGTCAAAGAAACAAAGTGCTTTGCACGCTGGATATCGTGGCTACGAAATTCAAGTGCTGGAAATACTCATAGCTCTGTGCAGACAAAAAAGAGTGGGTCGAATAAACTTTCATCAGATTTAAGGGGAATAGCAAAATACCAGAGGAAACATATTTATGTGCAACGAGTGATTACAGTTGGCGATGCACTACCTGATAAGATGGTGAAAATATGCAATAGATGCCCTCAAAAAGGGAATTGGATAACTCCTTGAAGGGGAAAGATTGGAGGGATATGGAGATGGAGCAGAGGTGTTTGACTAACTAGATCGTTCTGCAAAAAGCTGACATAGTCATGATAGTCCAAAGGGCCTAATATTTGCACTATATGTTCGATGGCTGTTTGTTCAGATCCATGGATTGGGTTTAGAACCCATTATCATGTCACTCATGAATGGAAGCGTGCTATCCATTGAACCACTCTGACATCCCAAGGCAAGATCATTGAGGTGTTTAATGACAGATACCGGAATTGTAAATTTTAATCAGTGAACATGAGGATGATGGACCAGCGGGATTTGCTGCAGGACAGGATGATAAACAGCTGCAGAGCTCTGGTCTGAGAATAATAATTGCAGTTCAAAGTCATTTATTAAGCGTTTGCACAATTGTTTCAGAATACATCTACTGTACAGTTAGTAATTGTTATAATAATTATTATTGTTGCTAATTGTATAATTAATACAGACTATGACTCGTAGTAGTAATAAGGACAACAACAATTATTCACGATGTCTGAGGTCTGAATAATCCATTTCATCATGTGTAGGACTTGACATTCAAGTGTTTCTGCAGTAATCGTCGCCAATGAAAGGCACTTGCGTTCCTGAAAGTCCTGATCATCATTTCACATACTGGTTGCTACAATTATATATATGCCGATATGTATATATATATAGATAGATAGAGAGAGAGAGAGAGAGAGAGAGAGAGAGTGAGTTCGCGCACTATTTCCTGTCACAAAAATGCAACTTCCTGTTGGTTGCCGGTATTCAGTAATTAGTTAATTTAAATTTCATCACAATATTTTTGATAGATACAAACAAAATCGAAGCACCTCTGCTAACCATGGGCTGTAACTATTCAGGCTCCCAACCATCCTCTCGGCAGCATTGTTGCAACAAGATTAGCTTGAGTCAGACAGCCACCGTCTCACCTCTAAAATTTCACTCCACCATCCAAGCACATATTCCAGGGACTGTTACATTTCCGGTCTTGAATGCCATCTGGATGAATTTCCGGTGATAGCAATTTTGGTTTGTAAGAAACAATCAGAAGTTATATCAATGAATACCTATTTCAACATAAAGGGAGCCGACTATTGCTTTAGAAGAGTTACAGTCATGCTGAACAAACTCAGGAACATTTTGAGCAGAACAGATCCAAAACTAATAAAAAGTCATGCAACGCAGTGTACCTAGAATTGCGGAAGAACTTCGACAATGTCCTGCACAATATTATCCTTGATAAAATAAAGACAATTAGTAGCAAAGGTGACACGTGACTGAATTTCTCTCGCTCAATTGCTTTCATTGTGATAGCGCAAACTAACCGCAGAGGTTCATTCCTAGACAGAGACTTGACAGGCATAGAAGTTATGCAAACTTGCATAGAAGCTTGCTTCCTCTGCTTTTGCAGTGCTGTGCACAGTTCTGCTCTCCATATTTCGAGCGGATATATATTTTAAAAAGGCATTATGGCGTTGAAGAAGGCACAGAGATTTGTTGGAATGAGGAATTTGCTAGCACAAGGAATGGTTACGGCAAAATGTATAGATGTTTTTAAGGCAGATCCAGATAGACACGAGGGAAAAAGAAAAATGATATGCTGATCGGGTTCGATGAAGAGAAGTGGACGGAGGATAGTGCAGAGCATTGGGGCGGCACAGTGGCGCAGTGGTTAGCACCGCAGCCTCACAGCTCCAGGGACCCGGGTTCGATTCCGGGTACTGCCTGTGTGGAGTTTGCAAGTTCTCCCTGTGTCTGCGTGGGTTTTCTCCGGGTGCTCCGGTTTCCTCCCACAAGCCAAAAGACTTGCAGGTTGATAGGTAAATTGGCCATTATAAATTGTCACTAGTATAGGTAGGTGGTAGGGAAATATAGGGACAGGTGGGGATGTTTGGTAGGAATATGGGATTAGTGTAGGATTAGTATAAATGGGTGGTTGATGTTCGGCACAGACTCGGTGGGCCGAAGGGCCTGTTTCAGTGCTGTATCTCTAATCTAAAAACACCGGTACAGCACATTGATGCCGAATGTCTTCCTTCTTTACTGTAAACTCTATGCAAATATGGTACTGTGTAACAAGTGCATTTGGTTCACTCTCTTTGTACCGAGGATTGACAGAGCAAGGCAAGGTGAGTATGGACAAGCTGGTAGACTATGCACAGCCTGTCTTTCACCCATAGTCACAAGTGTTCACGTTAGAAGAATGAATGAGCAGACAACTATCCAGAACAGCGGTTACACCTGATTTACCCCTTACTGAAGGTACACAGGGCGGTTGTAGGCCCGCAAACAAGTGGAGTTCAGATCAGTTAACTCATCATTAAGTGTGGAGCCATTCTGCTGGTTTTGACTGGGTACCAGGACAGCCTGTACAAGGAAAGGTTTGATATAGGGCCCTTCCAAAATTATTCCTGATAGCTAATTATGTACAAACTTCTGCAACGTTCTGATATCCAACCATATTACGTACTCTTCACCCATACTGACCATTTGAAGGCAGAAGAACATTTCAGTGGCTACTGAGGTAATCGTTGCTCCATTGTGAAATTCCATTTATTCACAACAGTGCGTGAGAGAGATTCTTTTTAAGGATGTGGTTCATTTCGCCTGGTGCTTCTTTCAGGCACAGTTATTCAAGACACAACAGCTGCATGAACATCTGCCCAGGAAGTTGTTTCGCAGTCGCCAGAATGTACCGTTAGACCGCGGCCTACAAGTCCGTTGAAATATGGTTCTGTGGTCATATCCTGTCAACGTTAGGAACCCAGCTCTTCATTCTGATTGAATTCATCCCTTATAAGACAGACTGCTGTGTTTGTTGTTGAATCTTTGGAATGTAATAATCGGAGTTACTGAAATACAACAGAGATCCACGGGGCATTGGATGTGCTTGTTTTAACAGACATCGAGCAGTACAATGAATTATATGAGTAAGCTGCTGTTCGCGAAGGAGAATCTGCATTACTGTTTGCAAATCATTAAATTTTCAATATCACGAGACCAGTTATGATATAAGGAAATGTTGCTTTTCATTCCAATGTGAATTTGCTTTATTGTACACTGAGATTGCTTGGCCGCTTGCTGATTGACATCTAACTGAAAGACAGGTAAATTTGCATTTATACAGAGCGTTTCACGACCTCAGGAATCCCCAAAGCGTTTTCTAGCCTTTTGCAGCGGAGTCATTGTTGCAATACCGGAAAAATGTCAGCCAATTTGATCAAAACAAGTTCACTAAAACTGCAATGTGCTAATGACCAAATCATCCGTTTTCGTTGTGAATTGAGGGATAAACATTGGCCGTACTCTACCGAGGATAACTTACCTGGACTTCTGTGAAAGTGCCGTGTGGTCTTTTGCGTCATCCGAGAGGCTTAGCATCACAATAGAGAGACTGTCCCTGCGAAAGTGCAGTACTCCCTCAGCAATGCGCTGGAAGTGTCATCCTGATGTTGACATTCAATGGCATTACGATCACTGAATCCCTACTATCAACATCCTGGGGGTTGCCATTGACCAGAAACTGAACTGGAGTAGCCACATAGACACTGTGGCTACAAGAGCAGGTCAGAGGCGAGGAATCCTGTGACAAGTAACCCACCTCCTGACTCCCCAAAGCCTGTCCAACATCTACAAGGCACAAGTCAGGGGTGTGATGGAATACTCTCCACTTGCCTGCATGGGTGCAGCTCCACAGCACTCAAGAAGCTCGACACCATCCAGGACAAAGCAGCCCGCTTGATTGGCACCCCATCCACAAACATTCACTCCCTCCAACACCGATGCACAGTGGCAGCAGTGTGTACCATCTACAAGATGCACTGCAGCAACGCCCCAAGGGTCCTTCGACAGCACCTTCCAAACCTGCGACCTCTAACAACTGGAAGGACAAGGGGAGCAGATGCATGGGAACACCAGCACCTGCAAGTTCCCATCCAAGTCACACACCATCCTGACTTGGAGCTATATCGCCGTTTCTTCACCATGGCTGGGTCAAAATCCTGGAACTCCCTTCCTAACATCACTGTGGGTGTACCTGCCCCACATGGACTGCAGCGGTTCAAGAAGGCAGCTCACCACCACCTTCTCAAGGGCAATTAGGGATGGGCAATAAATGCTGCCTAGCCAGCTACGCCCACATCCCATGAATTAATAAAAAATGTATGTGCTCAGATCTCTTCAATGGGACTTTAATCCACAACCATCTGACTTAGAGGCAGAGACTGCCAGCACTGAACGACGATTCATACTTGAAGGCTGAAGCGCGATGTTAGTCGATCCAAAACTGAAATACAGAAATTTTTGCTTGGAAACTAAATAGGTCGGATTAGATGGTAATACAAAAACAGCCACTTGACAAGTAAGCAATTTAAGGGTAACTGTTCAGGAATCCTCTCTGTTTTGAAGAATTTGGATTTGTCATCATCATTATTAACATTATTTGATTGTTTCCTCCTCTTCATCATTGCCCTTGTCCTGAGCTAACATTGTCTTATTTTCAGTATCATCATCATTTATATCATACAATATTCGACATTTCGGGAGTTAACGCAGCTTCTCTGTCTCTCAACCCTTGCACTCAAACAAATACCCGCATCAGGTTTATATGCGAAAGTATGAAATGCACCAAACAGTCATTTGACTCACGATGCTACTTCCCAGTGACCTGACCAATCACAATTACAGAGATCGTCATCACACACCACAACCGGAATGGTTGCGGCCGATGAGTGAGCTAACCAATCAGAATTCAGAAAAAGAAAAGCGCGCCATTGGAAGATTTGCTGATCTAGTGAGGTCACTGTTACAATGAAAGTTACATAGAGAAAGCGCAGGATTAAGCAAATATATGTTTATTTACTGGATCATTCAGGATCCATATATAACGTGCCTTTATTATTTAATATGAATTTAGTGGAGCAGTGGACACTATTTGTAGCATTTAACACATCGTTCAATCGCCGATTTAAAAGTGATTCAATTCATTCTTACATCAGCCCTGGTCAGAACCTTTTCCCAAATGCAAATAAAGATTTACATTTATAAACCGCTTTTCATGAGCTCAGTATGTTCCGAAGCGATTTTCAGCTAACGGATACTGTTTTTTGAAGTGTAGTCACTTAAAAAATGCGGGGTAAGAGACTGCCAATCTACGCACAGCAAGAGCCCACGAACCAGAGTGTGATAATGACCAGAAAACTTGTTTTTCGTTGTTGGTTGAGGGATAATTATTTGCCAGGACCGGTAGACCTGCCCAGCTCCTCTTCCAATAGTGCCATGGGGTAGCGTCCGCCCATATGAGGGGGCAGACGATTTAAAGTCTCATGTGAACGACAGTAAAAGATTTCGGACGAAGCAGAACATCCTCAGAAGTGCCACTTGGAGTGTTAGAGAGGGTCTCGAACCTACACTATGTTAGCTCAGAGGCGGGAGTAATACCCACTCAGGCACAGGAAATGAATTTCAAACTCCGCCCATTTCTGAGACTGGAGATTGCTAAAAAAAAAAGCGAACAAAGGAACAGTAATTAGCAGCACTTCAGCTCTCTTGTATTATTGCACAGGGCGAAGCATGATCAAGGTAAAGTCCAGTTGAAGTGAGACAACAAGCTGGTCCATAATTTTATCAGGCCGCTTGGGAGTAATTCTGCTCTTATATCCTGGTCATACATTCCATTCCAGTGTTATTGTTCCCACTGTAAATTCCTTTCTACAAGTATAATGCCACCAGAACTGTGGGGGTACACATATCAGGAAACAGTGAACAGGCTGGCTCATCTCTACAGAAAAGAGAAGACTGAGAGGTGAACAGGTAGAGGCATTTTAGATTGTGATCGGGTAGACGTAGAGAAGATGTTGCCACTAGTGGGGAAGAGCAAAACTAGGCGCTTTCAATATAAGATAGCCACGAATAAACCCAATTGGGAAATGAGGCCAAAATTATTTGCAGAAAGAATGTAAGAATTTGAGTATTCCTGAAAACAGAGACATTCTGTCGAAGCTTTTCGTCTCGCAATCATCAGGAGATTTCGCAAACATACGAATTGTTCTTGCGAGTGCAAGATGAGAAGCTTCGATAAAACGTCTCTGTTTTCAGCAAACTCAAGTTCTGTGCTACCAAACGACTGAGTGTAAGAATGTGGAGCTTCCTATTACAAGTCTTACCTGTGGCCAATAGCATGAATACACTTAAGTGGAAGCTAGATAAACACATAATGAAGGAAAGTACCGAAAGACATGTTGATCCGAACAAATGAAGAGGGCTGGGAGGAGGATTTTGGGAGGAACATAATAAATCGGAGCAACGGTAGGCCGTTCGTCCCTTCGAGCCTGCTCCCCATTCATTAAGATCATGGCTGATCATTTATCTTAAATCCGCCTTCCTGCACTATCCCAATGTCTCTGAATTCCGGGAGTACCCACAAACCCAACAATCTATGTTTTGAATATACTCAACGACTGAGCAACCACAGCCCTCTGGGGTCGAGAATTGTAGAGATCTGTAACTCTTCGAGTGAAGAAATTTGTCCTCCTCTCAGTGCTAAATGGTCGGCCCCTTATTCTGATACTGTGAGCTCTAGTTCTAGACCCTCCAGCCAAAGGCATCGTCGTTTCTTCCACCCTCCCAAGCACCTTAAGTAGTGTCTATGCTTCAATTAGGTAGGCATGGGCCATTTGGGCCGACTAGTCTGTTTCTATTCTGTACACTCTGTGCAACTATGTAGCAAGGCTAATTGGCCAACTGTCTTTGTGCTGGCTCTTAGTCAGAGCCAAATATGGTGTCAAGAATTGAACACAATAAACAATGATTCATAAAGCTTTAGCATGAATTCCTTGGTTTATATATTCAATGGCCCTATTTATAAAACTAAGTGTCACATAGACTTACTCAAGTGGCTTTTCATTTTGCCATGCCGCCATCAAAGATTGCTGAATATGCTCCCTCAGGTCTCTCCTCTTGCATCCCCCTCAACTTGGAGCCACTTAAATTATATTCCCTCTCCATGTTTTTTCTCCCAATTTGCTGCCTGTTGGACTTGAAACCTGCGGAAAAATGAAGAGAATCCTACAATTCATATCTACAGGGCACATGGGGGGAACACGTAGTTCTGTTTTTTTCCGTTCAATACTTCAACCCGCTCTCTCCCTACCTCCCCATGAATCTCGGAACCATTAAGTCTGTGAATTTTGCGGCGCAGGATAAGCTGGCACGAACATTAAAACCAGCAATATCCAGAGTTACCTATTAGTTGCATTAGTCTGTTGGCGATATTTGCAGTAACTATTGCTTTCTTGAATAGAGTATCTAACACAAGTCATATTAGGGGTCCAGATAGAGCGGATGTGAAGACCATATTTCCATTAGTGGCGACATCAATAACCAGTTTTCAATTAATTGGTGGGAGGATTAGCGGGGAGCTGAGGATTGCATTTTTCACCCGGAAGGTGGTGGGGGTCTGGAGCTCAGTGCCTGAAGGGGTGGTGGTGACAGAAACCCCCAATGCATTTAAAAAAATGGATATGCACTTGATATGCCGTATTCTAGAGGGCTGAGGACCCAGAACTGGAAGGTGGGACCAGACTGGATAGCTCTATTTAGGCCTGCACGGATACGATAGACCGAATGACCTCCTCCCGTGCAGTAAAACATTGTATGTTTCTATGTTTCTTCACATTCAACCACATTAAACATTTCACCTGCTTGTGTCTGTCCATTTCATGAGTCTGTCTATGTTCGCCTAAAGGCTTGCACCATTTTCACGACAAAGTCGCCATATTTCAACCACAAACTTTGAAATTGTGCTCCCATACCACAATCTTCGCCGTGTATATATGATAAATACAATTGTACCTGCATACTTCTTTCCAGTCAAAAAATCATCCGTTCACCGCTATTCAAGTCAGCACGAAAGTCTGGTACTTTATCAAATGCTTTCTGAGAGTTCATATACACATGTTATTTCTTCAAAGTGTATAATAATATAGAAGTGGACTTAGCTACATAAAAATAAACAGAGATTAGTAGTTAACTAGGGGTCGAAATGCCAAATAGTGGGAAACGATGTTCCAGAAGGATCGATACTGACACCGCTGTTGCTCGCAATTTAAACGTGATGTGAACTCAGGAGTGCAACTTAAATATTATAATTACAAATTGGAGGAATGCAGTAAATACGGAGGAACATCCTGACAAAATACAAGACCGTATTCGTATACCAGCAGAATAAGCATTTAATTGGCAAAATGTTAAAGTTAAAGTTTGATGTGCTGCGTTTTCTTAGGATGAATAGAGGTCACATACAACTTGAATACTAAAAGTCTAAACGACGTAGAGAGGCAAAGGAATTGAAGGGTACAGATTCACAAATCAGTACAAAAAAGTACTGATACGCGCATTTATAAGGCCATAAAGAGGCAAACCAAGCACTGGGGTTCATTTCTACTGGGGTAGAATTGAAAACAAAAGCAGGGAAGCAATGTTCAACTTGTTTTGAACCTTGATTAAACCACACTTGGGAGTACTGCTCTTGGATCTGTTCTCCATGTTATAAAAATAAGGTATCGAGGGCCTGTTGAAAGGGCAAACCATCATCACGGAAATGATACGAGAGCAGAAATTATATCCTTATCAGAGACGTTTGAGGGCTGGACTGATAAAGGTCAATAAAATATGGAATAATTTGATCGGATACATGTGGGGATGCTATCTTCTCTGCTGAAAGAGTCCAAAACTATATCCAAGATTTCAATCGAAACTTATCGAGTGGAGCTCACTGCCGCAGGGAATAGTTCAGGCAAATAGTATAGATGCATTTAAATAGATGCTTGATAACTCCATGAGGGAGAAAGGAATGCAAGTTTACGCTGATTGGTTAGAGAAAAGGGTTCAGAAGGCTGTTGTGGAGCATAAACACCAGCATGGATCGGTTGGCGCGAATGTGTTGTACATTTTATGGAATGCGATGTACATTGGTAGTTATTTAAATGAGCTTGTTACGCGGTAATTGACCAATGTAGAGGGGCTCTGTGGCATCTCAGCTGGGGGTTGGGTGTATGTCCAGCGTGACAAGTTTACATAGTAAGATTCAATTGAAACGTGGCAATGGGAATTTATAATGGGAATGTGGACTGGAAGTAGCACATCGTGCAATTAGATCCTTAATGTGTTAATATGTATGTTGCACGTTCCAGTGTGAAAGGAAAAACTTTTATGTCAGTTTATCACCTCACCTTTAAACAGGGAACTTCAAGAACCTGGTAACTACTATGTTTACATTGCAACTTCTCCTGCTGTGAAAACCATCATCCATGTCTATGTTACCTCTGGACTCGACAATTCAATTTCTCTCCTGGCCGGCCTCCCACCTAAATCTTAATTCGCAACTAACCTGGTTCACCCAGCACCTCTGAGATCGCTTACCTACATTGGCTTCCGGTCATGCAAAGCCAGGATTTTATGATTTTCATCCTTGTAGGCAATCCCTCTCTTCCCTTCCTCTGTAACCTTCTCCAGCCTGTAACCCTCTGATCCCTCTCTCTGTCACCTTCTCCAGCCGGTAACCCTCTGCTCCCTCTCTCTGTAACCTTCTCCAGCCTGCAACCCTCGGTTCCCTCTCTCTGTAACCTTCTCCAGCCTGTAACCCTCTGCTCCCTCTCTCTGTAACCTTCGCCAGCCTGCGACCCTCTGTTCCCTCTCTCTGTAACCTTCTCCAGCCTGCGACCCTCTGTTCCCTCTCTCTGTAACCTTCTCCAGCCTGTAACCCTCTGTTCCCTCTCTCTGTAACCTTCTCCAGCCTGTAACCCTCTGTTCCCTCTCTCTGTAACCTTCTCCAGCCTGTAACCCTCTGCTCCCTCTCGCTGTAACCTTCTCCAGCCTGTGACCCTCTGCTCCCTCTCTCTGTAACCTTCTCCAGCCGGTAACCCTCTGCTCCCTCTCTCTGTAACCTTCCCCAGCCGGTAACCCTCTGTTCCCTCTCTCTGTAACCTTCTCCAGCCTGTAACCCTCTGATCCCTCTCTCTGTCACCTTCTCCAGCCGGTAACCCTCTGCTCCCTCTCTCTGTAACCTTCCCCAGCCTGTAACCCTCTGTTCCCTCTCTCTGTAACCTTCTCCAGCCTGTAACCCTCTGTTCCCTCTCTCTGTAACCTTCTCCAGCCTGTAACCCTCTGTTCCCTCTCTCTGTAACCTTCTCCAGCCTGTAACCCTCTGCTCCCTCTCGCTGTAACCTTCTCCAGCCTGTGACCCTCTGCTCCCTCTCTCTGTAACCTTCTCCAGCCTGTAACCCTCTGCTCCCTTTCTCTGTAACTTTCTCCAGCTTGCAGCCCTCTGTTCCTCCAATAGTCTTGTTTGTCCACCACTTCATTTCTCCCACTATTGCCTGGGCTCTGTGCTCTGGAATTCCTATCTGAACCTTTTCTCTCGCTCTCTCTCTCTCTGCTACTTTCAGACTTTCCTTAAAACGTACCCATTTTTCCATGCTTCTGGTCACGGTGTCAAATTTAGTTCGGTAAAGCTCATGTGAAATTCAATGGCACGTTTTACCACATTAAAGCAGCTTATCTGAATGGAAGTTATTGTTGCATCTTTCAGTGAGTTTCTACTGTAGCTGCGTCATGTGACCCGAGGCAGCAGCGAGCAAACAGTTTTTGTGCTGACTTGTATCACTGTGGGAGATATATGGGACGCACGGTAGTTGAGTCTCCTTTAGCGCCCGTACAATAACCTCCCAGCTACACAGAACAATGCGAGGCCCCTCTCAACACCCCCGTGATGGTAAAAAGGTTTACCCCACACTCCCTGAACCCTTACTGTTTTACATTCTATTAATTCTGCAATGTTTTTTCCGCTGGATATGCATTATGTGCCCACACCGTGCGACGGCTGGATAATGGAGACATGTCCACTTGATTCATTGGTCTGATACATCTGAAACAAAGGAATGGGATACCTGGAGATGTGGAAGAGACGCCAAAGGAAATTGTTGTAGGATTAAACGGTGTGTAACAAATACAGCAGCTGACAAGCTCACGTTTGGAAATGGAACCAGGCTGATTGTGGAACCCAGTAAGTACCCAATACTTAATATCATCCGTCAACTTTTTCTCCGATTACTATTTGAAGGTTTAATTCAGATACAAAGTCGCGCAGTTATTCTGTTTTTTACATAGCAGTATGGGCTGGGTGGGAAGCTGACATTTAAAATAGGGAGCCAGCTGGATTGAGCAACCGAGTAAATAAATTTGAGTCTTCTGTTTCTCAATTCAGGACAGTTGAGCAGATGATGCAACGTGAGGGTTTCTTTTATTTAAACTGGTTTTCAGCACCAAAACACAAATGTGTACGAGCAGGGAATATTTCTCTGACCCGGGTATGTTACGACTATTACAAGTAAACAACAATTCTAAATAGATTTAGAGAGTTCTTTGCGCAATTCAACCCCTTTGAGCGTTTCATTTAAGTTACGATCCAACAGTTACAGCCGCCCTGAAACACTTGGCTTAACGCTCCAAAGCTTTGCAATACTGAAAGCTGGAAAATATTCTGCCCTCGTCTGTTCCTCATTCTGGTCTTGCTGGTGGAACCGGTTCAAGCAAACTGCGGCTGTTCACTAAAAGTCCTCTGAATGCTATGAGCCTATTCTCGGCAAATTAATTCTCTTCGGGACTTCCCTTTTCAACTAATGATGGCTTTGACCATTTCGCCACAAATAGCAGGTCCAGAGATAAACCTTCACAAAGATTTTAAGAATGTCGCTACCTATAGAATACCAGGATGATACAGCACAGAAAGAGGCCGTTTGCCCAGTGTGTCTGTGCCTGCATTTTGAAAGAGTCATCCAATTAGTTCATTTCTTATAGCCCTTCAAGTATTTATCCAATTCCCTTTTGAAAGCTATTATTAAAGTTGTGTCCACCAGCCTTACAGACATTACATTCCAGAGTGAAATCAATAGATGTTTTACAAACAACGTGCAACTGTATAGTTTACAAGTGTGGTAAGTTTTCAGAGATAATGTACCGGTTAATGGATCAGGTTCAGGAATGTATGAAGTTTAAAGGTGCAAACACCAGTAAGAGTGCGAAGAAGGTGTTTGGAAATGGGACCCAGTTGATGGCAGATACCAGTAAGAGCATAAGATATAGGAGCAGGAGTGTGCCCCACCGCCCTCCAGCCTGCTCCACCATTCAACAAGATCATGGCTGATTTTCTACTTAAATTCCACTGAACCGACCTATCCCCATATCATTGGTTCCCTCAGCTTCCAAAAAAATCCATCCACCACCATTCTGAATATCTTCAACGACTGAGCATCCACAGACCTCTGGGGTGGCGACTTCCAAAGATAGAGAAGCCTCTGAGTGAAGAAATGTCTCCTTATCTCTGTCCAAAATGGCCGACCCCTAATCCTGAGGCTATGACCAGAATATTTAAAGTGACATTCTGAGATGCAAAAGAATCCATTGTGTTTTGGTGCCTGGTCTAATTCTGAAACTAAGGATAAAAGCAAAATACTGCAGATGCTGGAAATCTGAAATAAAAACAAGAAATGCTGGAAATACTCAGCAGGTCTGGCAGCATCAGTGGAGAGAGAAGCAAAGTTAACGTTTCAGTTAAGTGACCCTTCATCTGAAGGAGTTCTGAAGAAGAGTCACTGACCTGAAACGTTAACTCTGCTTCACTCTCCACTAAGGCTAAGGAATCAGCTTGAAATGAAAGGCCATGATTTTGCTGCATATTCCAAGGGGCTGCCAAATCATAGCAAGGGCAATCTAGCCAACTTTATAGCATTTTGTCTTTCCTAAATGACAGCTTTGAGTTACACTTATAGAGGTTGTGGAGATGTAGATTCCCTTTAGCTTTGTTGCTAAAGATAATGTAAATGCAGTAATTTGGTAAGGATCTGAGTATTTCACTAGAAGGTGGACAGGGGAATTCTCCCTTTATGTTGGGATAAATTAATGAAGAATAAATGATCTTGGCAAAGATTTTAGGACTTTGTAATTAACGCTTGACCTATGCAAACTTCAAAAGATATTCGGCGGTAGTGGACCTTGGTTAACTGCCGAGACGAGTGATTATAACCATTTTAGGTTTAATGATATGTATTAAATGTGCCTGTACATTGGAAAGAGTTTTGACATGGATATTTATCACGGTGTTCGGTTATACTACTCGCAAGTTAACATTCGGTAGTGGAACGGAATTGACCGTGGAGCCGAGTAAGTATAAATTATTGGTATCAACTTGAGAATATTCATTTCGTGTGCAGAAGTTGTTGGTCTCTTGCAAAAGGGGGGAGGAAAATTGTTAATTGGTGGCGAGAAAAGTGAACCTAAGGAATTCTACAGCGAGTAAGAAATGTGCCTTCTCCAACTGTACATGATGGGTTCCACACAAGACTAAATATCTCAAATGTACTCAGGGTTATCAAGTGACGTTTGATAGGAAAATGCTTCAAAGGAAATTGATCATCCCACTGCGAGGTCAATTGGAATGAGATCGGTTTGATTGAAACCAACACACCCCCTATGTCACTAAATTCTCCATTCGATAGTGGGGCCTACAAAGTCTCTGGCTTTGCTCCTGTTCAGTGCTGATATCTTCTCTGTGTCAAACTGTTGGGCTGTATCCACATGTCTTGTGTGGTTGAAAATGTTTGATACATAAAATTTACATCAGAGAAGAAGATCATACATCCCAATAGATATGTGCCGGAATTTATGCTTCACGTGAGCCTGTTTTATCGCACTCTATCAATATATCTTGCTATTCCTTTCCCCCTCATTTATCTATCTGGCTTTCCCTTAAAGATATTCGCTTTAACTACTCCCTGTGGTAGCGTGTTCCATATTCCATCACTTTTTAGATAAAATATCTCTCCCGAATTCCCGATTGGATTTATTAGTGCCCATCTCAACAAGTGGAAACGTCTTCTGCCCTATAAAACCCCTACCTAATTTTATAAACTTCTAGAAGTTCAACACTCAGCCTTCTCCTGTCGAGAGAACAGAGTCCCAGCTTGTTCAGTCTTTCCCAATAGTTATAATCTCACACTTCTGGGTATCACCCTTGTACTTTTTCACCTTCTCCAGTGTCTCTATACTTTTTAAAACATGGAAACTAGATAATACTGTGTGGTGACCAATATGGGTAATTACCGGTTTTATAAAATGCCGGATGGCAAACTCTGTGTGATAACGGGTTTCTGTCCAAAGATTCAGCACTGTGTCCTTTAACATAAGGGAGAAGCTTACATTCGGTAAAGGAACAAAACTTGTAGTGAAACCAAGTGAGTATAAACTGTTATTGCTATTGATTAAAGGCACATGAGTGATTTTAAGTCAAAGTATCCTGTTGGTTAAAGAGCCAAAGCATCTTAGAGAATAGAAGAAGAGTATTCGGTCCATTGTGCTTGTGTTAGCAGTTTCAAAGAGCTGTCCAATTGGTTCGATTTCCCCCTGTTCATTCCCCATAGCCCTGCAAATGTTTCATTTTCAAGTACAAAATCCTATTCCCTTTTGAAATTTAACATTGAATGTGCTACCACCACCCTTTCGGGCCGTGCTTTCCAAAACATAACCACTCGCTGCACAAAAAAAATCCTCATCTCCTCTTCTGGTTCTCATACCTTCGAAAATATAACTTTTGCAGAGTGAAAGGGTCGCCCGTTGTAAGTTGTGTAAGTGAAACAAATGGACCGAGAAGGAATACACTTCCGAGTCCTTCAGTACAGAACTTTGAGCTGCTTGCTCATAACTAGTCCAATTGGGCACTTTGCTCAGGAACGAATTGAAAGCCTCTCAATATTGTCGCCATTTTGTAGCGGTCACTGCCTCTCATTTTAATAATTTAAACATGTGGATTCATTATTTGGTGCGCTGAGCCATACTTGATGTTCTATGAAGTACAATGGTGGATATATATGCGGGAATGTGACTAGAGCCGGGTAAACAAAATCTAAGGAAGTTGTTTTATGCAACCCCCCAACCTCACCACTTTCCCAAACCACCCCTCCCCACCTCGGAACACCCCCCACCACCCTCTCCCCGCATCCCGCACCCCCCCCCCCACCCGACTCCCTCCCCCACCCCGCCACACCTACCTCTTGCAATTGGAAATATTGCCTGGTGTTGTCCATCTGGTGAATATTGGTGGAGGGAATAAGTAACTATTAATACATCGACGTAAAGATAATTGACCCCATTAACAGAGGTTTATATCACGATGTGCAAGTGGTTAAGTACTGAGTGGGTTAAGGTCTCGCCCAAAGTGCCCTCTCTGTGTGGGGATGAGACCTGGTGGTAGTTAGTGTGTTTACAGCTGGATAGTTATCACTGTGCTCAGGGTATACAGCTCCACTAATATTTGGAGAAGGAACGGACTTGATTGTAGAGCCAAGTAAGTAAATCTAAGCAAATTATTTCTCTTTTTCAAAAGTAAAAGTTGAATGTCGTGCAGTATGTGTTAAATGTTGAAGGACGAGCTATGGAAATATTTTACAAAAAAAAAACACTCACATTTCCAGAGGGCCTTTCAGGACTGCAATAGGGCCCAAACTGCTTCATAGTCACTGAAATTCCTTTTTAATTGTAGTCATTGTGGTAATATAGCAATCAGAACATCCAATTTGAGAGCAGCAGGATCCCACACGCAGCAATGTGGCAAGGACAGGATAATCCACGTTTTTCAGTGATATTGTTTGAGACATAAATATTGGTCCAGACACCGGGGTGAACACCTCTGCTCTTTTCTGAATAGTGCCATTGGAGTGTTTATGTCCACTGAAGAGGGTGGAAAGGGGCGCAGTTTGATGTCCCATCAAAAAGACGGCATCTCCGATAGTGCAGGACAAGTGCCAATCCTGGATAATGTGCTCAAGTCTCTGGGATGGAACTTAAATGCACAACCATTCTATCTCAGGGGCGAGAGAGCTACACACTGAGCCTCCAATTTAGGATATCTTGTCCGATATAGTTGTAATAAAAACACTAAAAACAGCAGCAAGCTTGATAAATATTTAATAGACACATTGGAGGTGTAATTCCTGGGGCCAGAATTTCTGATGCATTGGCAGGTTTATTACAGGCTAGTTATCACTGTGCCTGATATTGGTCTAAAGCTCTACTGACCTTTGGAGATGGGACAAAAGTGTTAAATCAGTGCCTTGTGTATACAGTGCTGGATAATCATTTGTGGATAGATAACGCAGGGACGTCGAATTTCAGGTTTAAAATATTTATACATGATAGGCTTCAGTTTTATGCCAATATTGTATCGAGCTCAGCCCACGATTAAGTGAAAGTTACAAATTTGCTATATATTAGCTGTAATCTGAATGAGCAGCAACAGTGAATGGTTTCTGTCTGACCAATTGTTACTGTGCATATTATGACAAACTCATATTCGGCAACGGCACCCGAGTAACAGTCGTGCCAAGTAAGTATGAGCTGTGTTTTCATTCCTCCTCCTTGATCTAGTTTTCTGCTGAATGGTGTCTGGTGAATGTGGGCAGAGAGCCAAGTAAGTATGTGAGAAAAAAAATAAAGCTATTACAGAGATAAAATAAAATTTAAATAAGTAGCTCTCCAGCTCACCTCACCCCTGAAGTAAACGTGCAGTAGGCCTGAGTTGAAACTCTGGGCATTACGAATATGGTATTAGTTTGAAATGTAGAATTGTGCTTTATAATCCGAATAGTAAACTCCCATTTAGAAAGTGAACCCAAATAAGCATTGGTTCGAATAAACAGAACTTCATCTTTAGTTCTCAACAGATGGCTTTGTTTCTTTTAAAACCTTAACGTAAGGCTATAATGTAAATGTTGAAATCAAGTCGCAAGACAGGTGACAGATGAATTTAATACTGACAAGTGTGAGGTGATGCATTTCAGCAGAAGGAATAGGGAGAGGCGATAAATACTTAACGGTGCAGTTCTAAAGAGTGTGCAGAAACTGAGGGACCTGGGGGCGCATGTGCATCGATCTTCGAAGGTAGCAGGACCTGGTCAGAGTGTGGTTAGTAAAGAATATGGGATCTCCGGCTTCATGAATAAAGACATTGCGTATAAAAGCAGGGAAGTTATGCTGAACTTTTATAAAGCTCTGGTTAGGCCCCAACTGAAGTATTACATTCAGTTCTGGTCACCACACCTTAGGAAGGATGTGAAAGTCCTTGAGAGGGTGCAGACAAGATTTACCAGAATGGTTCCCGGAATGGAGGATTTTAGTTACAAGGTTAGATTGGAAAAGCTGGGTCTGTTCTTCCTGGATCAAAGGAGAATGAGGGAAGATTTAATAGAGGCGTACAGGATTATGACAGGTTTGGATAGGATAGACAAGGAAAGGCGGTTCACATTAATTAACGGTAGAAGGACAAGGGCACACAGATTGATGGTTTTGGGCAAGAGGTGCAGGGATAATATGATGAAGAATATTTTAGACAGTGAATAGTAATACCCTGGAAGTCGCTGCCCACAGGGATGGTGGAAGCAGAGCCAATCACTGACTGCAAAAAGAAATTGAATGGCCACTTGAAGGAAATAAACTTGCAGGGCTACAGGGATTGGGACTGGCTGGATAGATCCGTGGTAGCTAGCATGGACTCGATGGGCTGAATGGCTTCCTTCTGTGCCATAAATGACTCTACGACTCTAACATTGATAAGTAGCCAACCTCGGACCCCTCTCCCCACACACCGGACTCACACACAAAAAGGCTTTGATATATCACGTAGCAATTATCAAAATCACGTTGCTGTCAAACATTTGCCCCAGGAGTTGGTTTCAGGTCGAGCCAAGAGTTGGTTACAGGGGAGATGATAATTTGGAATTTACAGGAAGGAAGATAAGGGGAACTGTTGTCTATTTTTTCTCCAGTTTTGTGTTTTTGAAGTAGTGCAAAACAAAGGGAATTCGTTTTAATGGGGGAGGGGAAACAGTTCTATTTGTTTCAGGAGGTAACCTGACCTGACACTGGTAGCAAGTAGAATTTCAAAGTATTGTCAAAGCTCAAAGCCGGACAAAAACAAGCCCATGCATTACTGCTCATGTGGTTGTACCTATTTGTGTAGCATTTGGTAGCTCTGTACTGGTACACAACTGAGAAAGTTATCTGAGGCAGTGAAAGCAAACTCACCGTGAAACCCAGTAAGTCTTCTGAAGAAACAGAAAGCAAAATACTGCGGATGCTGGAAATCTGAAATCAAAACTGGAAAATGCTGGAAATATTGAACAGCAACAGTGGAGAAAAACACAGAGCTACATTTTCAGGTCTGTGCCCTGGTAAGGTCTGATGAAAGGTCACAGAGCTGAAACATTAACTCTGTGTCTTTCGCTACAGATGCTGCCAGACATGCTGAGTATTTCCAGATCTTACTGTTTTTAAATTTTCTGAAGTCTGCAATTTGGATCTGGTTATAGGAAAAGAAAATGAAAATAATGTACTATTCTAATGTATCGACCAAACATTTTTGCAGTACAAATGTGTGGGGGCAGGCACTTTATTAAAATGACAACTGCCAACTTGGGTCAGAAGTTCTCTGCCTTGAGAAATCATATAGCACCGGAGAAGCTAACCGGCCCATTTATTTTCTGTTTTGGAGACAGATAAGACTTTTAACTGAAGGTGAAATACATTTACACGTCAGAGGATTTAGGTTAGTTTCAGTTTTGTTTTATAAGTATATTAAGGACAAGAGGATAACCAGGGAAAGAGTAGGGACCAATAAGGACCAAAATGGCAACCTGTGTGTGGAGCTGGAGGGCATAGGTGAGGTTTTAAATGATTACTTTTCATCTGTGTTCGCTATGGAGAAGGACGATGTAGGTGCAGAGATCAGGGAGGGGGGTTGTGATATACTTGAACAAATTATTATTGAAAGGGGGGAGGCATTAGCGGTTTTAACTGGCTTAAAAGTGGATAAATATCCAGGCTGTCAAGTGAGGCAAGGGAGGAGATTGCAGGGGCTCTGACACCAATTTTCAAATCCTCTCTGGAGAGATGCCAGAGGACAGGGGGACACCAGAGGACGATATAGATGGGCAGGTAAGATGGGCAGAGCAGTGGCAAATGGAATTTAATCCTGATAAGTGTGAGGTGATGCATTTTGGGAGGACTAACAAGGCAAGGAAATATATAATGGATGGTAGGACCCCAGGAAGTACAGAGGGTCAGAGGGACCTCGGTGTATTTGTCCATAGATCACTGAAGGCAGCAGCACAGGTAGATAAGGTGGTTGGGAAGGCTTATGGGATACTTGCCTTTATTAGCCGAGGCATAGAATATAAGAGCAGGGAGGTTATGATGGAGCTTTATGAAACACTAGTTAGGCCACAGCTGGAGTACTTTGTACAGTTCTGGGCACCACACTTTAGGAAGGATGTGATTGCAGTGGAGAGGGTGCATAGGAGAATCACCAGGATGTTGCCTGGGATGAAGCATTTCAGCTATGAAGAGAGACTGGGTGGCCGAGGGTTGTTTTCCTTCAAGCAAAGAAGGCTGAAGGGGGTCCTGATTGAAGTATACAAGATTATGAGGGGCAGTGATAGGGTAGATGTGGAGAAACCTTTTCCCTCAGTGGCAGCTCAAGGCGAACATGTTCCCGTAAAGGTGAAGGGTAGGACCAACAAGTCCAGTGAACCTTGGATGTCAAGGGCTTTAGAGGATTGTTTAAAGGAAAAAGGAGGCTTATGACAAAGTCAAAGCGCTGAAAACAGCAGAGGCCCTAGAGGAGTATGGAAAGTGTAGGTGGGTACTTAAAAAAGTAATTAGGAGAGCGAAGAGGGGACATGAAAAAACACGGGCGGGCAAGATAAAGGAAAATCCCAAGGTGTTTTATAAGTATATTATGGGCAAGAGGATAACCAGGGAAAGAGTAGGGACGATTAGGGACCAGAGTGTCAACCTGTGTGTGGAGCCGGAGGACATAGGTGAGGTTTTAAATGTTTACTTTTCATCTGTGTTCACTGTGGAGATGGACGATATAGGTGTAGAGATCAGGGAGGGGGATTGTGATATACTTGAACAAATTAGCATTGAAAGGGAGGAAGTATTAGCTGTTGTAGCGGGCTTAAAAGTGGATAAATCCCCAGGCCCAGATGAGATGTATACCAGGCTGTGATGTGAGGCAAGGGAGGAGATAGCAGGACTCTGACACAAATTTTCAAATCCTGTCTGGCCACAGGAGAGGTACCAGAGGACTGGAGGACAGCGAATGTGGTACCATTATTCAAGAAGGGTAGCAGGGGTAAGTAAACCAGGTAATTACAGGCCAGTGAGTCTAACATCAGTGGTAGGGAAACTATTGGAAAAAATTCTTGTGGGCAGGATTACTCTCCACTGGGAGAGGCAGGGATTAATCAGGGATAGTCAGCATGGCTTTGACAGGGGCAGATCGTGTCTAACTAACTTGATTGAATTTTTCGAGGAGGTGACTAGATGTGTATATGAGGGTAAAGCAGTTGATGTAGTCTACATGGACATCACTAAGGCTTTTGAAAATGTCCCGCATGGGAGATTGGTTAAGACGATAAGAGCCCATGGGATCCTGGGCAATTTGGCAAATTGGATCCAAAATTGGCTTAGTGGCAGGAGGCAGAGGGTGATGGTCGAGGGTTTTTTTTGCGAGTGGAGGCCTGTGACCAGGGGTGTACTGCAGGGATCGGTGCTGGGACCCTTGCTGTTTGCAGTGTACATTAATGATTTAGAGGTGAATATAGGAGGTACGATCTGTAAGTTCGCAGATGACACGAAAATTGTTGGTGTCATTAATAGTGAGGAGGAAAGCCTTAGATTACAGGACGATATAGATGGGCTGGTAAGATGGGCAGAGCAGTGCAAAATGGAATTTAATCCTGAGAAGTGTGAGGTGTTGCATTTTGGGAGGTCTAACAAGACAAGGGAGTATACGATGGATGATAGGACCCTAGGAAATACAAAGGGTCACTTGTCCATAGATCACTGAAGACAGCAGCACAGGTCGATAAGGTGGTTAAGAAGGCATATGGGATACTTGCCTTTATTGGCCGAGGCACTGAATATAACAGCAGGGAGGTTATGATGGAGCTGTATATGAGGCCACAGCTGGAGTACTATGTACAGTCTGGTCGCCACACCTTAGCAAAGATGTGATTGCAATGGAGAGGGTGCAGAGGAGATTCAACATTATGTTGCCTGGGCTGGTAGCTATGAAGAGAGACTAGGTGGCCTAGGGTTGTTTTCCTTAGAGCAGAGAAGGCTGACGGGGGTCTTGATTGATGTATACAAAATTATGAGGGGCATTGATAGGATAGATAGAAAGAAACATTTTCCCTTCGTGGGCGGATCAATAAAGCACGAGGGCATAGATTTAACGTAAGGGGCAGGAGATTTAGAGGGGATTTGAGAGCGAAAAAAATTCACGCAGAGGGTGGTTGGAATCTGGAACACACTATCTGAAGGGGTGGTAGAGGCAGGAACCCTGACAGCATTTAAGAAGTATTTAGATGAGCACTTGAAACGCCATAGCATACAAGGCTCCGGGTCAAGTGCTGGGAAATGGGATTAGAATAGATAGGTGCTTGAGGCCGGCACAGACACAATGGGCCGAAGGGTCTGTTTCTGTGCTGTAAACTCCATGACTCTATGTACAGAGCGCTGCCCCGTATTAGTGAATATTGCAGCTTCTTTGTCATGTATGAGTTGGAATCTGAATGACTGGCTCCAATGCAAGGTTTCTGTCTAGGCCATTGTTACTGTGCTATTTATTATGATGCTACCAACAAACTAACGTTCGGCAGCGGCACCCAAGTGACGGTTGTGCCAAGTAAGTGTGGGTAGCGTTTTCTTTCCTCCTGCTTGAATTAATTTTCTGCTGAATGTTGTCAGGAGAATGAGGGCAACGGGGCAAGAAAGCACCGAAATAAAAATAAATAAGCCTTTGTACCGATAAGAAGAGCTTTCCGAAATAGCTATCCAGCTCAGGCCATTCCACATTAGATATGCAGTGTTTAGGAGTTGCAACTCCAGGCCTCATTAATGCGGCATTGCTCTGAATTGCAAAATTGAATATCATTATTGGGATTGGAAACTCCTATTTTGGAAGTTGACTGAAATACGTGTTGATTCTGGTAAACAGAGCTTCAACTTACGTTCTCAAGAGTTTGGTTTGTTTGTTTTAAAGTACAACGTAGGACAATAACATACCTGTTTGAAGTAAAGTCTCATGCCCGACAATTAGTAAGTAGCCACCCTTCCCCAATCCCCATTCAACCCCCTCATACACAGACACCCACACACACACACACACACATAGACACACACACACTGGGCTTACCCATGCAATGATATATCGAGCATAACGAAAATCAAAATCATTTTGATGTGAAACATTTCCCCCAAGAGTTGGTTTCGTATAAACTCTAATGGAAAATTAACAGGAAGAAAGGGAAGAGGAACTGCTGTCAATTTCTTGTCAATTTATTTTGTTATCAAAATATTGCAAAGGGAATAAAATTTAATGGCGGAGGGGAAACGGTTAAATTTGTTACTGAGGTAACCTGGCATGGCAGTGGAAGCAAGTAAAATGTCAAAGCTCCCTCAAAACTCAAAGCATGACTCAAAACGGCTCCTTGCATTACTGTTCGTGTGGTTGGGTCTATTTTTGTATCAGCTTGTAAGACTGTGCTGACTACACAACAAGGCTTATCTTTGGCAGTGGGACGAAACTCACCGTGCTTCCGAGTAAGTTTTCCAATGCCAACAATTTGGATTGTGCATTTTTAAAAATAACGGAAATGTCATACAATAATATATCTGCAAACCACCTTCGTAGTAAAGATGTATTGCGGAGGGGGGTGAAATGTCCTCTGGCAACTTGGAGTCAGAAAGTCTGCCTGTCCATAGTCTCTTACAATACAGAAGGAGGCCATTCGATCGACAGGCAGTGACTTTGAACTTCAGGTGAAAAACATTTACCCATCATAGGTTATAGTATAGTGTGTTTTATTTTATATTGCGCTGACACCGAATTAGCGAATATTGCAGCTTCTTTATTGTGGAATCTGAATGGGCTGCTCCAGTGCCAGGTTTCTGTCTGGGCAATTGTTAATTGCGCCAATTCTCATAACGATAGAGAGAAACACATATTCGGCAGCCGCTACCGGGTGACGCTTGTGCCAAGTAAGTGAGAGCTGCGTCTTCTTTTGTCTTAGTTGATATAGTTTTCTGTGGAATGGTGTCTGGAGAATGTGGGCAGAGAGACAATGCAGTACGTGAAATAAAGGTCAAGGCATTATGCTGAAAAAATAAGGTTTAACAGAATATCTATCGAGCTCAGCCCACACCTTACTGAGACGTGCAGTGTCAAGGAATTGAAGGTCCGGGCATCAGTCATATGATATTGCAATGAAACTCAGAATTGTGTATTATGACCTGGATAGGAAGATCTCATTTGGAAAGTTGACCCAAATAACCATTGATTTCAGTAAATGAAAGTTTGTGGGTAGAGCCAAAGGGCATTGGTAGGGTGTTGAATGAATACTTCACATCTGTCTTCACCCAAGAGACTGAGGATGTAGATATGGAACTTAGAGAGAGAGACTGTGAGGTTCTTGAGCAAATTGTCATAGGGAGTGACAAGGTATTGGAGGTTTTGGCAGGCTTAAAAGTAGACAAATCTCCAGGTCCGGACGATTTATGTCCCAGGATGCTGTGGGAGGCGACGGTGGAGATTGCAGGGACTCTGACCCTAATTTTTAATTCCTCTCTGACCACGGGGGAGGTGCCAGAGGACTGGAGAGCAGCTAATGTGCTCCCATCATTTAAGAAAGGTTGTAGAGATAAGCCAGGGAACTATAGACCAGTGAGTCTCACGTCAGTGGTAAGGAAACTATTGGGGAAAATTCTGAAGGAGAGAATCTATCTCCACATCGAGAGGCAAAATTTGATTAGGAATAGTCAGAATAGCTTTGTCAGAGGGAGGTCATGCCTAACAAATTTGATTGAATTTTTTGAGCATGTGACCAGGTGTGTAGATGAGGGTAGTGCAGCTGATGTAGTTTACATGGATTTCAGCAAAGCCTTTGACAAGCTCCCACGTGGGAGATTTATCAAGAAAGCAAATGCACATGGGATACAGGGTAACTTGATAAGGTGGATTCAAAATTGGCTTAGCTGTAGGAGACAGAGAGTGATGACGGCTGTTTTAGTGACTGGAAGTCAGTGTCCAGTCGCGTACTACAGGGATCTGTGCTGAGTCCCCTATTTGTCATTTATATAAACGGCATAGATGACTATGTGGGGGGTAGGTTCAGTAAGTTCGCGGATGACACAATGATTGGCCGAGTGGTTAACAGTGAGGTTGAGTGTCTTGGGTTACAGGAAGATATAGATGGGATGGTCAAATGGGCAGAAAAGTGGCAGATGGAATTTAACCCTGAAAAGTGTGAGGGGATACACTTTGGAAGGAGTAATGTGACACGGAAGTATTCAATGAATGGCCTGACACTGGGAAGTTCCGAGGAATAAAGGGACGTTGGTGTGTTTGTCCATAGATCTCTGAAGGCAGAAGGGCAGGTTAATAGGGTGGTGAAAAAGGCATATGGGACACTTGCCTTTATCAATCGAGGCATAGATTACAAAAGCAGGAAGGTTATGTTGGAGTTGTATAGATCTTTGGTAAGGCCACAGCTGGAGTACTGTGTGCAATTCTGGTCGCCACATTATAGAAAGGATGTGATTGCACTGGATGGGGTGCAGAGGCGATTCACCAGGATGTTGCCTGGGATGGAACATTTAAACTATGAACAGAGGTTGCATAGGCTTGGGTTGTTTTCGCTGGAGCAGAGAAGACTGAGGGGTGATATGATTGAGGTGTATAAGATTATGAGGGACATGGACAGGGTGGATAGGGAGCAGCTGTTCCCCTTAGTTGAAGAGTCAGTTACGAGGGGACACACGTTTAAGGTGAGGGGCAGGAGGTTTAAGGGGGATTTGAGGAAGAACTATTTTCCCCACAGGGTGGAGACGGTCTGGAATGCACTGCCTGGGAGGGTGGTAGAGGCGGGTTGCCTCACATCCTTTAAAAAGTACCTGGATGAGCACTTGGCACGTCCTAACATTCAAGGCTATGAGCCAAGTGCTGGCAAATGGGACTAGGTAGGCAGGTCAGGTGTCTTTAATGCATCGGTGCAGACTCGATGGGCGGAAGGGCCTCTTCTGCACTGTATTATTTTGTGATTCTGTGATTCTGTGAAAGTTTGCATTCCGTTTCTGAGTCGTCGCTTTGTTTGTTTAAAACTGTTAAAGCAGCACAATGACATGCTTGCTTGAAATTAAGCCTCAAGGCAGAAAATGTATAATTTAACACCATCCAACACACACACACACATACACATACATACACATACACACACACAAGGAAACTATGACATATCGAACATACTGATATCAAAAATCAAGCTGATGTCAAACAATTCCCCCTGGAACTGCTTCCTGATTATTATTGATGGAAACTTGTCAGGAATGAAGGAAAGGCGAACTGCCATTAATTTCTTGTTCATTCCTTGTTTTTTTTAAACTAGTGCTAAGCAAAGCGAATTGGGTTTAATGGGGGAAGGGGCAACTCCTCCATTTGTTACTGGGGGTAACCTGACCTGGCAATGGAAACAACTAGAAACTCAAAGTATGCTAAAACACAAAGCAAGAGAAAAACAACCCTGTACATTAACCTTCATGTGGTTGGACCTGTTCTTGTAGCGTCTGGTACCACTGTGACAGCAAGCTTATCTTTGGCAGTGGAACCAAACTCACTGTGGAACCCAGTAAGTCTTTTACTGTCTTCTAACTGAATCTGGATATTGTAAAAAATAACTGAAATGCCTTATTCTAATATTTCTGAAAAGCACTTTAACAATATAAAGTTAAGGGGCAGAAAGGTAACATGGCCACTGACAAACTAGCATCAGAAATTCTACCCATTCATAGAGTCTTCCAAGTTTGGAGGTGGCCATTCGGGCCATCGTGTCTGTTTTGGGGACAGTTAAGGCAGTGACTTTTAACTTAGGGTGAAAAATATTTTCACATCATAGAACATAGAACATAAAACAGTACAGCACAGTACAGACCCTTTGGCCCACGATGTTGTGCCGAACCTTTAGGTTAGTGTGATCTTTGTGTATAGAGCCGACCCCAAATTAGTGAATATTACAGCTTCTTGCCGTATATTAGCTGGAATCTGAATGAGCTGCTCCAGTGGAAGGTTTCTGTTTGAGTAATTGTTACTGTGCGGATTATTATGATCGTACTCTAAAACTCACATTCGGCAGCGGCACCCGAGTGACAGTTGTGCCAAGTAAGTACAAGCTGGGTTTCCTTTCCTCCAAGTTTATATAGCTTTCTACTGAATAGTTGTTGCAAATGTGGCCAGTGAGCCAAGGTGTAATGTGAAATAAAAGTGAATACCAATAACATGAGCTTTAAGGAGATCGCTCTCCAGATCAGCTTAGCCCTGAATCAGACGTGCAATGACCAGGAGTTCAAACTCTTGGTCTCAGTCATAGGATATGGGTCTAAAATGCAGAATGTTGTATTCCTTTCAGGATAGGGAACTCTGATATGGAAAGTCGACACAGATAAGCCAGAATTCTAGCAAATGTGACTTCATCATTCAGCCTCAATTCATCGCTTTGTTTGTTTAAAACCACAACGCATTGCACTAACGTACATATGTGAAATCAGATCTGTAGGCAGAAAATCGATAAGTAGCAGCATCCCCCCCCCCCTCCCACCCCGTGGCCTGCCCCCATTCCCCACACACAGAGAGGTTCACATATACAAAAAAGCAACGAAATGTCGAACATTCAGATAATCAAAATCGTGATGATTACAAACAATTCCCCGGGAGTTGATTTTGTACAGATGTTAATGGAAAACTGTCAGGAAGGAAGGAAAGGTGAACCGCTGCTTACGAACACTCACTAATAGAAAAAGGGTGAGGGGTTGAAAAATGAACCGCTGATCATTTATTATCCATTTGAGGTACTTAGAAATGGTGCTGAACGAAGGAAAGTGAGTTTAGTGAGGGGAAGGGAAACAGTTATATTTGTCACTGAAGGTTACATGGCCTGGCACTGAAAGCAAGTGCAATCTCAAAGTCAAAACTAAAAGCAAGACAAAACCAAACCCTGTTCATGTGATTGGAACTGTTTTTGAAACATCTGGTACCGCTGTGCTGCCTACAGAACTGAGAAGCTTACCTTTGGCAGTGGGACTAAACTCACGGTGTTACCGAGTAAGTCTTCTAATATCGACAATTTGAATTTGGTTATTGTGAAAAAATAACAGAAATTTCCTACAATAATAGATCCACAAAACCCCTTTGTAGTAAATATGTTTGGGGCTGGGGAATAAAATGTCCTCTAGCAACCTGGAATCAGAAATTCTGCGCTTTCAAAGAATCTTAAACACCGCAGGAGGCCATTCGGGCCATCATGTTTATATTGGGTTTGCAAGGCAGTGACTTTAAACTTCAGGTGAAAATAATTCACACATCATGGGATTTAGTTTAGTCTGGCCTTTGTATGACAGCGCTGTCCCCGCATTAGTGAATATTGTAGCTTCTTTGTCGTGTAATAGTTGGAATCTGAATGAGCTGCACCAATGGAAGGTCTCTGTCAGGGCAATAATTAATGTGCCAATTATTATGACAAACTCACATTCGGCAGTGGCACCCACGTGTCGGTTGTGTCAAGTAAGTACCAGCTGCCTTTTCATTCCTTCTGCTGGATGTGGTGTTCTGATGAGCGGTGTCTGGTGAATGGGGGCAGTGAGACGAGGTGGGACGTAAAATAAAAAATGGTGGCATTGCACCGATTTAGTAAGCTTTAAGAAGACGGCTATCGAGCTCAGCTCTGACTTTACTGAGACGTGCCGTCACCAGAAGTTAAAATTCTAGGCATCCGTGACATGATATTGGACTGAAATATCAAATTGTGCATGATTACCGTGATAGAAAACTCCGATTTAGAAAGTTGACCCAAAAGAAGCATTGTTTCTTGCACGAGAAAGTTTATATTTTGCTTCCAAAGCGTTGCTCTGTTTGTTTAAAACTGTTAACAACGCAGAATGACATACATGTTTGGGTAAGTTAAAGCAGAAAAAAAACTATCACAAAAATATTAATACTTTAGAAAGCCTAGAGGAGTATAGAAAGTGCAGGGGTGAGGTAGAAAAGGAAATTAGAAAAGCAAAGAGAGGACATGAACAATTATTGGCAGGCAAAATCAAGGAAAACCCGAAGATATTTTATCAGTACATTAAGAGCAAGAGGATGACTAAGGAAAGGGTAGGGCCTATCAGAGATGTACAAGGGAACTTATGCATGGATGCAGAAGATGTGGGCAGGGTGCTGAATGAGTTATTTGTCTCTGTCTTCACAAAGGAGAAGGTTGATGTTGACATTGTAGTAAAAGAGGAGGAGTGTGAAATATTAGATACGATGAACATAATGAGACAGGAAGTACTTGAAAGTGGATAAATCACCAGGGCCGGATGGATTACATCCCAGCTTGTTAAAGGATGCCAGGGAGGAAATAGCAATGCGCTGAGGACCATCTCAAATCCTCTCTAGATACAGGGGCGGTACCAGATGATTGGAGGTCTAGCAACGTTGTACCATTGTTTAAAAAGGGTGCGAGGGATAGGCCAAATAATTATAGGCTGGTCAGTCTGACCTCGGTGGTAGGTAAGTTGTTAGAATCTATTCTGAAGGACAGGATAAACTGCCACTTAGAAAGGCACGGATTAATCAGTGATAGTCAGCACGGATTTGTTAAGGGACGGTCATGTCTTCCTAACTGAATTGAGTTTTTTGATGACGTAACAAGAAGGATTGATGAGGGTAGTGCAGTGGATGTGGTCTACATGGCATTTAGTAAGGCATTTGACAAGGTCCCACATGGCAGACTGGTCAGTAAAATGAAAGCCCATGGGATAGAGGGGAATGCGGTAGGTTGGATAGAGAATTGGCTCAGGGACAGGAAACAAAGGGTAGTAATCGATGGATGTTGTTGTGAATGGACAGCTGTTTCCAGTGACGTTCCACGGGGCTCAGAGTTGGACCCCTTGCTGTTTGTGGTATATATTTAATGATTTGAACTTAAATGTGGGAGGCATGATTGGGAAATTTGCTGATGACACAAAAATCGGCCGTGTAGTTGATAGTGAAGAGGATATCTGTAGACTCCAGGCTGAGTGGGTGGAAAAGTGGCAAATGGAATTCAATCCAGATAACTATGAGGTGATACATTTGGCGAGGGCAAATAAAGCGAAGGAATACACAATAAACAGAAGGATATTGAGAGGGGTAGAAGAAGTCAGAGACCTTAGAGTGCATGCCCAAAGGTCCCTGAAGGTGGTATGACAGGTAGATAGAGTGGTGAAGAAGGCATATGGAATGATTTCCTTTATTGACCGAGGTGTAGAATTCAAAAGCAGGGATGTGATGCTGGAACTGTATAACATGCTGGTTAGACCACGGTTGGAGTATTGTGTACAGTTCTGGTCACCACATTACAGAAAGGACGTAATTACTCTGGAGAGATTACAGAGGAGATTTACAAGAATGTTGCCAGGGCTCGAAAGTTGCAGCTATGAGGAAAGATTGGATAGGCTAGGGTTGTTTTCCTTAGAACAGAGGAGGCTGAGTGGTGACTTAATAGAGGTGCACAAAATTATTAGGGACCTAGATAGAGTAGACAGGGAGGACCTGTTTCCTGCAGACGCACCGACGGACACACAAGGAACCTATGATATATGGAACATACCATTAACAATATCATGTTAATGTCAAACATCTCCCCCAGGAGTTGGTTTTGGATGGCTGTTAATGAGGAGCAGTCAGGAAGGAAGGAAATGGGAACTGCTGTCAATTTCTTGACAGCTTCTTGTGCTTTTAAAATAGTACAAAGAATGGGAATTCGGTTTCATGGGGGAGGGAAAACAGTTATATTTGATTCTGGAGGCAACCTGACCTGGCACTGGAAACAACTAGAATCGCAAAGTAATCTCAAAACTCAAAGCAAGACAAAAAAGAAAAACCGTTGCATTACTGTTCCTGTTGGTAGACTTATTTTTGTAGCATCTGGTGGCACTGTGATGATTACGAAACTGACAAGCTTCTCTTTGGCAATGGGACTAAACTCATTGTAGAACCCAGTAAGTTCTCCAAATTAATACAAAAGTAAAATACTCTGCAGGCTGGAAATCTGAAATAAAAAAAACAGAAAATGCTGGAAATTCCCAGCAGGTCTGACAGAATCTGCGGAGAGAGAAATAGAGTTAACTTTTCAGGTCTGTGGCCTCACAAATTCTGCTGAAAGGTCACAGAGCTGAAAAATTAACTATGTGTCTCTTTCTGTACAGATGCTGCTAGATCTGTGGAACATCCCCAGAACTTTCTGTTTCTACATCTTCTAATGTCTTCAATTTGGATCTGTTTATGGTGAACAAAATGTCTAATATATCTTTAAAAAAACACCTTGGTAGTATAGACTTGTGGAGTGGGTGGACGGTTGTACCAAAACTGGCACTGACAGCTTGGGTCAGAGGTTCTGCACACACATAGAAACTTAGAGCACCGGAGGAGGTCATTCAGGCCATCATTCCTGTTTTGGGGACAGATCAGGCACTGACCTTTAACTTCAGGTGAAAAGCCTATCCAACTCAGCTCACCCCTGAATTAGACATGCAGACTTGTCTGGGAGTTGTAGCTCTAGGACTCAGTAATATGGCATTGGACTGAAATGCAGAATTGTGCATTATTACCGAATAAGAAGCTCACATTTAGAAAGTGGACTAAAATAAGGGTCGTTTGGAGCACATGGAATTTCATCTTTCATTCCCAATGCATTCCTTTGTTTCAAACTGCTAACGCATAATTATAAGGTACATATGTGAAATCAGGTCTCCAGACAGAAACTTGACAAGTAGCAAACGCCATCCCCCCACACACTCCACCTTCCCCGCACACAAAGGGATTTATATACACAAAGAAGCTATGACATATTGAACATTCTGATTATCAAAATCATGTTGATGGCAAGTATTCCCCGGGAGTTGGTTTTGGATGGATTTTCATGGAAAACTTCAGGAAAGAAGGAAAGGGGAACTGTGTCAATTTCTTTTCCATTCCTTGTGCTTCTAAAATAGTGAAAAACAAAGGGAATTTAGTTTATTTGAGTGGTTAGGGGGGAGAGACAGGAATATTTGTTTCTGTAGGTAGGACGACCAGGCTCTGGAGGCAAGTAGATTCTCAAAATGGACTCAAAACTCAAAGTAAGACAAAACAAAACTACTTGCAATACTGTTCATGCGAGTTGGACCTATTTTTGTCGCATCTGCTATCACTGTGCTAGCACTGAAACTTGGAAGCTTATCTTTGGCAGCGGGACCAAACTCACTGTGCAACCCAGTAAGTCTTCTAAATTTGTCAATTAGGATCAGTTTAGAGTAAAAATAACTGTTGTTTCCTATTCTGATGTATCTGAAAAACACTTTTGTCGTGCAAATTTGTGGGGGGTGGGGGAATTAAATGACCAATGACAACTTGGGGTCGGAGGTTCTGAGCATTCTCGTGAATTCTGTTCCTCAAAAGGTGGTGGAAGCAGAGTCTTTGAATATTTTTAAGGTAGAGGGAGAATGATTCTTGATAACAAGCGGGTGGAAGGTTATCGGGAGTAGATGGAAATGTGGAGTAATCAGTTCAGCCATTAACTTATTGAATGACGGAACAGGCTCGAGGGATCGAGTGGCCTACTGTTGCTCCTAATTCGTATGTTCATATTGAAAAAGTCATTCAACATAGAAGGAGGCCATTCGAGCCATCGTTCCTGTTTTGGGGACAGATAAGGCAGTGACTTTTAATTTCAGGTGGAACACCTGCTCACATCATAGTATTTACTATGGTGTGATATTTGTATATTGCTCTGCCCCCGAATTAGTGAATATTATAGCTTCTTTGTCTTGTAAAAGCTGGAATCTGAATGAGTTGCTCCAGTGGAGGTTTCTGTCTTGGTAATTGTTACTGTGCCAATTATTATGACCCTGCTGACAAACTCACATTCGGCAGCGGCACCCGAGTGACGGTTCTGCCAAGTAAGTGCGAATTGTGTTTCCATTCCTCCTAGTTAATGTAGTTTGCTGCTGAATGGTGTCTGGCGAATGTGGGCGGAGAGCCAAGGAAGTGTGTGAAATAAAACTGAAGGAATTTCATCTATAAAATGAGCTGTAAGAGGATAGCTATCCAATTCAACTAACCCTTTAATTAGACGCTCTGTAGCCATGGATTTTAGCGCTAGGACACAGAAATGCCGAATTATGTATGATTATCAGGATGTGAAATTCCCTTTTGGAAAGTGGACCCAAATAACTGTTGATTCTGGTAAATTGAACCGTGCCTTTCATTCTCAACACATTGTCTTGTGTCTTTTAAATCCAATGAAAAATTTTAACACATATATCCATTCTCACGGCAGAAAATTGATCAGCAGCACACCCCAAACCCCGCGTGCACACGCACAATAATGCGTAAAGCAGCTATGATATATCAAACATACTTATATCAATATTATGTTGGTGTTAAATTATACCCCCAGGAGTTGATTAGGGACAGTTGTGAATGGAAAAAAAAATGTTGAGGGATTGAAAAGTGAACTGCTATCCATTAATTGTCCATTTCTCGTGCTCAGAGAAGGAAATTATATTTAATGTGGGAAAGGGAAACAGTTATATTTGTTTCTGGAGGTACCCTTACCTGGCTGTGGACGCAAGTAGAAACCCAAAGTATAGACACAACTCAAAGCAAGACAAAAACAAGCCCTTACATTAACGTTCATGTGGGTTGGAACTATTTTTGTAGCATCTGATACCACTGTGCTGGCGTTGATACGAGAAAGCTGATCTTTGGCAGCGGGACCAAACTCACTGTGGAACCCAGTAAGTTTTCTCATGTCTTCAATTTTGATCTGGTTATAGAAAGGATAAACCTCAATCGTCAAAATCTGATATATGTGCAACCTACCTTTGAAGTATAAATTTATGGGGGAGAGTGGAATAAATCGGCCACTGATAACGTGGGTCAGAATTTGTGAGCATTCAAAGCGTCTTGCAACACAGCAGGAGGCCATTCGGGCCATCTTTTCGGGCAGATAAATCAGTGACTTTTCAATTCAGTTCAGTATATTTACACATCATAGGATTTAGTTTAGAGGGGCATTTGTATACAGGCGCTGCCCCCGAATTAGTAAACATTGCACCTTTTGTCGTGTATGAGCTGGAATCTGAGTGAGTTGCTCCAATGGAAGTTTTCTGTCTGGGCAATTGTTTCTGTGCCAATTATTATGACCCTACTAAGAAACCTACATTCGGCGGCGGCACCCGAGTGACTGTTGTTCCAAATAAGTGCGAAATGAGTTTCCTTTCCTCCGACTTGGTGTATTTTTACTGCCAAAAGTTATCTGGTGCAAGTGAGCAAAGATCCAAGGTAGGAAGTGAAATACAAGTGAAGGACCTGCACAGATAGGATCAGCTTTAAGCCAGTAGCTGAACGAGATGTACAGTGGCCAAGAGTTGTAACCACAGGAGGCATCAATAGTATGGAATTGGTTTGAGATTCAGAATTGGGTATTATTACCAAGATAAGGAACTCCAATATAGAAAGCTAACCCAAATGAGCATGGATTCGAGTAAAGGGAGCCTCATCTCTCATTGCAAATAGGTCATTTTTATTTGTTGTTGTTTTCGACCTCTAACGCAGATCTGTAACATGCACGTTAGAAGTCAAGTCTCAAGGCAGAAAATTGGCAAAATAGCACCACCACCCTCGAGCCCCCCCCCCCCGCCCCCCCCCCCCAACTCTCCCTCAAGAAAAACGCGAACACGGGCCTACACACACAAATAAGGTATTAAACGTCGACAATACTGATATCAAGATCGCGTTGATATCAGACAATTCCTCCAGAAGTTGGTTTCGGATAGATACTGATGGAGCTAAGTCATGTGATTAAAAAATTAACTGCTGGCCCTTTCATGTCCATTTCTTTTGCTTTAAAAATGACCTTGTTGTAAAAAGAAATCTTTAGGGATGAGTGACCATAATATGATAGAATTTTACATTATGTTTGAAAGTAAGGTAGTTCAATCTGAATACCAGGGTGTTAAATTTAAGCAACGGAAATTATGAATGTATGTGGGCCAAATTGGCTGAGGTGGATTGGGAAAATACATTAAAAGGTATGACAGTACATAGGCAATGGATAGTCTTCAAATAAATATTGCACAGTTTACAGCAACTATGCATTCCTTCAAGGCACAAAAACCCCAAAGGTAAAGGCAGTAAACAGTGGATAACAAAGGAAGTTAAGGATTGTATAAGATTAAAAGAAAAGGCCTATAAAGTTGCCAGAAATAGTAGTAAACCTGAGGCTTCGAAGGATTTTAGAATACAGCAAAGAAAGAAACTGGTAAAGAAAGGGAGAATAGAATATGAATGTAAACCAGCACAAAACATAAAAACGGACTGTAAAAGGAAACCAAAAGGGTCCATTACAGGCAGAATCTGGACTGAGAAGCTACTTTGTGTCTATCTTCACTGAGGAAGATACAAGAAATCTACCAGAATTAGAGAGGAACTGAAGGAAATTAGTATGATTAAGAACTTTGAATTGGAGAAATTAATAGGGCTGAAGATTGATAAGTCCCCGGGACCTGATATTCTACATTCCAGAGTGCTGAAAGAGTTGTCTATGTAGATAGTGGATGCATTGGTGATCATTTTCCAAAATTATATAGATTCTGAAGCGGTTCCTGCAGATTGGAAGGTCGTAAATGCCACTTCACTTTTTAAGAAGGGAGTGGGAGAGAAAAGGGGAACTACAGATCTGTTAGCGTCACATTAGTAGTAGGGAATATGCTAGAATCTATTCTAAAGGATGTGATAAATGGACACTTGGATAATAATGATCTGATTGGTCATAGTCCTAGATTTATGAATGGAAAGCATGTTTGACGAACCTGTCGGATTTTTTGAGGATGTTACTAACAGAATTGATAAAGGGGAGTCAATGGATGTAGTATACTTGGATTTTCAGAAGGCTTTTGACAAAGTCCCCCATAGGAGGTTAGTTAGCAAAGTTAAAGCACAGGGGATAGGAGATAATATACTGGCATGGATTGGTCATCAGGCAGAAAACAGAGAATAGGAATAAATGGGTCATTCTCGCATTGGCAGCCTGTGACTAGTGGGGTACAGCAAGGATCAGTACTTGAGCTTCAGCTGTTCACAATATATATCAGTAATTTGGATGTGGGGACCAAATGTAGTATTTTTAAGTTTGCAGATGACACAAAACTAGGTGGGAATATGTGATGAGGAAGATGCAAAGCGGCTTCAAGGGGAGTTGGACAGACTTAGTGAGTGAGCAAGAACGTGGCAGATGGAATATAATGTGGAAAAATGTGAAGTAATCCACTTTGGGAGGAGGAATAGATGTGAAGAGTATTTCTTAAATGGTAAGAGATTAGAAAGTGTTGATGTACAAATGGACCTGGGTGTCCTTGTCAATAAGTCACTGAAAGCGAACATTCAAGTGCAGCAAGCAATTAGGAAGGCTAATGGTCTGTTAGCCTTTATCGCAAGAGGTTTTGATTGCATGAGTAGTGAAATTTTGCTTCAATTGTACAGAACCTTGGTTTGACCGCACCTGGAGTATTGTGTGCAGTTTTGGTCCCCTTACCTTAGGAAAGACATTATTGCCAAAGAGGGAGTGCAACGAAGGTTCACCAGACTTGTTCCCGGGATGGCAGGACTGTCCTATGAAGAGAGATTGGGGAAACTGGGCCTGTATTCTCCAGAGTTTCGAAGAATGAGAGGTGATCTCATTGAAACCTACGAAATACGCAAAGGGATAGACAGGGTCGATGCAGCTAAGATGTTTCCCTTGGTTGGGGCGTCTAGAACCTGGGGACACAATTTCAAAATAAGGGGGAAGCCGCTTAGGACAGAGATGAGGGGTATCTTTGGAATTCTATACCCCAGAGGGCTGCGGAAGTTCAGTCATTGAGGATGATTAAAGCAGAGATTGATAGATTTCTAAATGCCAATGACATACGGGGATATGGGGATAGTGTGGAAAAGAAGTCTTTGAAGTGGATGATCAGCCATGGTCATATTGAGTGGTGGGGCAGGCTTGATGGCCCACTCCTGCTCCTATGTTTCTATGTTCCTACGTACTGTAAAGCAAAGAGAAATAGGTTTAATAGGGGAGGGAAAACAGTAACATTTGTTTCTGGAGGTAACCTGACCTGGCACTGGAAGTGCGTAGAATCACAAGGTATTTTCAAAATTCAAAGCAAGATAAAAACAACCCCTTACATTACTGTTCATGTGGGTTAGGCCTATTTTTGTAGTATCGTATACCATTGTGCTCTCTATACGCTGAAGCTTCTATTTGGCAGTGGAACCAAACTCACTGTGGAGCCTAGTAAGTCTTCCAAGTCTTCAATTCCTATCTGGTTATAGTGAATATTATAATATGTCCCCTTCTAATATATGTACAAAAGACTGTAGCATGAATGTGTGTGTGTGTGTGTGTGTGTGTGTGTGTGTGTGTGTGTGTGTTGGTGGGGGGGCGGGGGCCGGGGTTTGTAATAAGTCCATTCATTAATTCTTACAACGCCAGAGAAGGCCATTCGGGCCAGAGTTTCTCTTTTGGGGACAGATGAGGCGTTGATTTTTAACTTCAGCTGAAAAATATTGGCACATTATATGGTTTAGTTTAGTGTCAGCTCTGAATATAGACCACCGCCCAACTAGTGAATATTTCAGTCTTTACCGTGTACAAACTGGAATCTAAATGAGCAGATCCAATGTAAGTTCCCTGCTGTGCAAGTATTATTGTGCCAGTTATTATTAGTAATGCAAACAAACTCACATCTGGCAGCGGCACCCGAGTGACTGTTGTGAAAAAAGTTAACTAATTAGTCCCACTCTCCTCTGCTCTTCAGTGAGTTCAATGATGTGTTACCATTTTAACAGTGTGAGCTGTGCTTCCTTTCCTTCTATTTGATGTAGTTTTCTGCTGAGTGGCATCATGCGAGTGTGAGCAGAGAGCCAAGGTAGTACCGTGAAACAAAAATGAAGACATTACATCGATAAGTTAAGCTTTAATAAGATACCTATCCAGCTCAGCTCATCCCTGTCAAGGAGTGCTAACTCTAGGCCTCAGTAATACGGTATTGGACTGTGTTGGCAGAACTGTATTATTACGGGAGAGGGGATTTCCCATTTAGAAAGTTGACCAGAATAAACGTTTATTCGAGTAAACGGAACACCATCTTTCATTATTGGTCATACTCATATCAAAAGTCGGTTCATGTCAAACAATATTCCGTGAATTGTGTTAGAGTAGATATTAATGGAAAATGAAGGAAAGGTGAAATCTGAGTAACATTTCTTGTGCTTTTAAAACAGTGCAAAGCAAAGAAAATTGAGTTTAATGGGGGAAGGGAAATAGTTACATTTATTTCTAGAGGTAACCTGACTTGGCAATGGATAACCAAAACTCAAAGCAAGGCAAAAACAAACCCTTACATTACTGTGCATATGGGCTTGACCTAGTTTTGTATCATATGGTACAACTGTGCTGACTACTGAACTATCTTTGGTAGTGGGGGTAAACTCACTGTGGAACCCAGTAAGTCTTCTAATGCCTTTGATTGGGATCTGTACATAAAAAACATAAGAGAGATGTCCTATTCTAATCTATGTGCAAAGACCTTTTGTAGTATAAACTATCGGGTGGGAGATAAAATGGCTACTGACAACTTGAAGTCAGAAATTCTGCATTTTCACAGACTCTTCCAAAACAGAAGGACATCATTCGGCCCATTGTGCCTGTGTGGATCTTCTGAAAGAGTTAACTAATTAGTCCCACTCCCCCCTGCTCTTCAGTGAGTTCAATAATGTGTTACCATTTTAATAGTTATCGTGATTCGAATGTTCAGGTATCTCTTCCCCCTTTCGATTGAAATTAGCAGAAAATATGCTTTCAACATTACGGATAAAAAGTATTTATACCAGGAAAAAAAACATATCTGTCTTCACTGAGTGCTGCTTGAGTGCATAGTGTGTGAAGAAGGGAGCTTGGTGAGTGAGGGGATCTTAAGAGTTAATCTCTCTCTAAAGTCTAGTTTTTGTTTACATTTAGCAATTAACTAACAAGTACCTATTAAGTTTAGAGGCATGTTAAGTTTCTTCCAACTTTTTAGATAGGGATATACAAGCTCTCTGAGTGCAGCTGTTGCTAGTTAATTATGTGGGTAGCTTAAACTGGTTTCTGAGCACTAGCAGAGTTCCAACAAAAATGATTCGTCATTGTTTTTCAAAGAGTAGCGCTGCTTGATTGCACAGAGCGTGACGACGGGAGTTTGGTGAGTGAGGGAGATCGGTGAAGGGGGAAATATAAATTAATTAAGAAAAATAAGTTTAATTCAACTGACACAATAAAAATGGCAGAACAGGTGATGCGTCGTGGCTGCAGTATATGGGAGTGCATGGATGCCACAGCAATCCATGGCAACCACATCTGTCGTTCATGTCTGTGGCTTGAGGAGCTTCAACTCAGAGTACATGAGCTTGAGAACGAGCTGCAGATATTGTGATGCATCGGGGAGGGAGAAAGTTACCTGGACACTTTGTTCCAGGTGGCTGTCACACCCCTTGGTTGTCTGATTTGGTCAGTGTCACTCACAGGAGTTTATTTTTATTCATTCATGGAATTTGGGCATCGCTGGCTAAGCCAGCATTTATTGCCCATCCCTAATTACCCTTTGTAGGGTGGTGGTGAGCTGCCTTCTTCAGCACTGCAGTCCGTGCGGGGTAGGTGCACCTACAGTGCTGTTAGGAAGGGAGTTCCAGGAATTTGACTCAGCGAAAATGAAGGAATGGCGATATTGTTCCAAATCAGGATGCTGTGTGGGTTGGAGGAGAATTTGCAGATATTGGTGTTCCCATGCATCTGCTGCCTTTGTCCTTCTATGTGGTAGATGTCCCGGGTTTGGAAGGTGCTGGCTAAGGAGGCTTGGTGCGTTGCTGAAATGCATCTTGTAGATGGTTCACACTGCTACCACTGTGCGTCGGTGCTGGAGAGAGTGAATGTTTGTAAATGGTGTGCCAATCAAGTGGACTGCATTGTCCTGGATGCTGTCGAGTTTTTTGAGTGTTTTTGGAGCTGCACCCATGTAGGCAAGTGGAAAGTATTCCATCACACTCCTGACTTGTGCCTTGTACATGGTGGACAGGCTTTGAGGAGTCATGAGGTGAACTACTCGCTGGAGGATCCCCAGCCTCTGACCTGCTCTTGTAGGCATGGTATTTATATAGCTACTCCAGTTCAGTTTCTGGTCAATGGTAACCCCCAGGACGTTGATAGTGGGGGATTTGAAATGTCATTGAATGTCAAGGGGAGATGTTTAGATTCTCTCTTGTTGGAGATGGCCATTGCTTGCACTTGTGTGGTGCGAACGTGTGACTGTGACTCAGGCAGGTAAAGGAATCGAGCAGGTGGAAGTGGATCAGCCTCAGCACTTGCAATTGAGCAACAAGTTCGAGGTTCTTGCAGTTTGTATGGGCAAGAGTGAGGGCTGTAGTGTAGATGAGAAGATTTACCATGGCACCACGGTACAGGAAGCCATCCAAGTGGGGAGAGTTAAAGGAATGTAGTGGTAGTAGGGGAAAATATAGTCAGGGGAATAGTCACTGTTCTATGCAGCTAAGAACGAGAGTCCAGAAGACTGTGTTGCCTGCCCAGGGCCAGAGCTCGAGATATCTGCTCTGGGCTGGAGAAGAATATGCAGTGGGAGGGGGAGGATCCATTAGTCGTGGTCCACCTGTGTACCAACGACATAGATGGGACTAGGAAAGGTATTCTGCACAGGTTTTATGAAGAGCTAGGCACTTAATTAAGAAGCAGAACCTCAAAGGAAATACTCTCTGGATTATTACCTGAACCACGTGCAAATTGACATAGGGTAAATAAAATTAGAGAATTTAATGCGTGGCTCAAAGACTGGCGTAGTAGTCCTGGGGAAAGTGAAGGCTGTACCTTTGGGATGGACTTCACCTGAACCATGCTGGAACCAGTGTTCCAGAGTCACACAACTAGGGAAGTATAGATGGCTTTAAGCTAAAGAGAGGGGGAAGAGATCATGCGGGGGAAGACTGAGTAAATTAAAAAGAAATGACAAGGCAATAGATCAAGGTAGCAACGAAGGTAATGATGATCAGAGTATGGCAGGAAGGCACAGTGATTGCAAACTTAAGGATGTGCCAGCAGATAAAGCGAGAGTTTACGAAAACAATTTTTTTAAAAACTGAATTAAGGGCTCTATATCTGAATGCCTGCAGTATTGGCAATAAAACAGATGAATTGTCAGCTAAATAGCAATTCATATGTATAACCTGATATCCATTCAGAGACGTGGCTATAAAGAAACCAAAGCTGGGAATTGAATATCCAAGGGTACGTGAGATTCAGGAAGGACAGGAAGCTGGGGAAAGATGGTGGAGTATATCTGTTAATTACAGAAGGCATTAATACTTTAGTGAGTGATGCCCTTAGTTCTAAAGATCAAATACATTGAGTCAGTTTGGGTGGAACTACAAAACGGCAAGGGGCAGAAAACATTGGTGGGAGTTGTTTACAGGCCATCAAACAACAGTGGGAATGTAAATCACAATATAAATCAGAAAATTAGAGTTGCATATAACAAGGGAATACAGTAACCATGGGGGATTTCAATCGACTTTTAGATTGGGTAATTTTTTTAATCCTAATGCTATGGAGGGCGAATTCTTGGATTGTATGTGAGATGGTTTACTAGAGCAGTACTTTGAAGAACCAACTAGGGAACAGACAATTTTAGATCTAGTATTGTGCAATGAAAAAGGACTAATTAATAATCTTGTTGTAAAGGAGCCTTTAGGAAAGGGTGGCTATAATATGTTACAATTTTACATTAAGTTTCAAAGTGATGGAGTTCAATCAGAAACTAGGGTCGTAAATCTAACGAAAGGTAACGAAGAAGGTATGAGGGGGAAATTGGCTACGGTGGATTGGGAAACTATATTAAAGGGTATAATGATAGACAGGCACTGGCTAACATTTAAAGAACTAATTCATAGGTCTACAACAAAAATAGATTCCTTTAATACATACAAACCCAGCAAGGAAAGTGTTTCAACCATGGCTAATGAAAAAAAAATCAAGGACTATATTCGAGCAAAGGAAGAGGCGAATAAATTTGCTAAAAATGGTAAGCCTGAGGATTGTGAGCATTTCAGAATTCTGCAAAGGAGGACCAAGAAAATGATTAAGAAAGGGAGAATAGAATATGAGAGTAAACTAGCGAAAAATATAAAAACAGACCGTAAACGTTTCTGTAGATATGTTAAAAGGGAAAGATTAGCAAAGGCAACTACGATTCCATTACAAGCGGAGTCAGGACTGGGGAATAACGAAATGACAGAGAAACTAAAAAAAGCTTCGTGTCTGTATTCAGGAAGCAAAATGCTGAAAACATCCCAGAAATATGGCGAATCAAGGGACTAGTGTAAACGAGAACCTGCAAGGTATTAATATTAGTAATAAAAATGTACTAGAGAAATTAATGGTGCATAAAGTAAATAAATCCCCAGGACCTGATGATCGACATCCCAGAAAGTAGAAAGAAGTGGCTGTAGAGATTGTCCATGCATTGGTGGTCATCTTTCAAAATTCTATGGACACTGGAATGGTTCCTGCAGGTTGGAAGTTGGCAATTGTAATCCCACTATTGACGAAAGGAGATAGAGAGAAAACAGGGAACTGGAGACCTGTTAGTGTAACATCAGTTGTAGGGAAAATGCTGAAATCTATAATAAAGGATGTGATAACAGGATACTTCGAAAATAATGGTAGGATTGGACCATGGATTTGTGAAAGGGAAATTATATTTAACAAACCAGTTGGGCATTTTTGAGGATGTAACATGCAGAGTAGATAAGGGGAAGCCAGTACATGTGGTAGATTTAGATTTTCAGAAAGCTTTTGATAAGGTTTCACACAAGTGGTTGGTAAACAAAATTAGAGCATATGGGATTGTAGGGGAGGGATATACTAGCATGGATTGAGCACCACGAACACATAGCGCACGCTGGTTGCCTAGTGGTAATGTTGCTGAAGTTGAAATGCAGGCTAGCACCATACTAACACGGCTTCCAATGTCACTGCAGTAAGTTGGTGGAGCTTAAATTCAATTAATTATATTTTTTTAAAAAAGAAGCTCTGTAATAGTTCCATGAAACTATCATTGATGTTTGTAAAATCCCATCTGGTTCACTCTTGTCCTTTAGGGAAGCAGATTTGCTGTCCTTATATGGTCTGATCTACATGTGACTCCAGACCCACAGAAATTAATTGCCCTCTGAAATGGCCCAGCAAGTCAATCAGTTGTCAAGGGCAATTGGGGATGTGTAATGAATGCTGGCCTTGCCAGCGACGCCCACATCCAATGAAAGAATAAAAAAGGGTAATTTTTCAGATTGGCAGGCTGTGATTAATGGCACACTGCACGGATCACTGCTTGGGCCCCAGCTATTCACAATATATATTAATGATTTGGATGTGGGGATTAAATGTAATATTTCCAAGTTTGCATATGGCATCAAACTAGGTGGAAGTGTGTGTGTGAGGAGGATACAAAGACGCTTCAAGGGACTTTGGAGACGCTAAGCGAGTGGGAATTACTTGGCAGATGGTGTTCCGGTTTCCTCCCACATGCCAAAGACTTGCAGGTTGATAGGTAAATTGGCCATTAGCAATTGCCCCTAGTATAGGTAGGTGGTAGGGAAATATAGGGACAGGTGGGGATGTGGTAGGAATATGGAATTAGGGTAGGATTAGTATAAATGGGTGGTTGATGGTCGGCACAGACTTGGTGGGCTGAAGGGCCTGTTTCAGTGCTGTATCTCTAAAAAAAAAAGATGGAAAACAAATGGAAATGTGAGGTTATCCACGTTGGTAGGAAAATCAGAAATACACAGTAGGTCTTCAATGGTGAGAGGCTCGAAAGTTTTAATTTTAAAAGGGAGTCCTTGCCCATGAGTCACTGAAAGCTAACATGTAGGTACAGCAAGCAATTAAGAAGGCAAATGGTATGTTGGCTTCATTACAAGATGATTTGAGTATAGGAGTAAAGATGTCTTACTACAATTGCATAGAGCCTTGGTGGACCGCACATGGAGTATTGTGTGCAGTTTCGGTCTCCTTACCTAAGGAAATACAAATTTTCCATTGGTGAATTTGGTGAACAAAGGTTCACCAAACCTACTCCTGGGATAGAGGAATTGTCCGATGAGAAAAGATTAAATAGACTGGCCCTTTATTCTCTGCCGTTTAGAAGAATGAGAGGTTATCGCATTCATACATACAAAATTCTTGCAGGTCTCGACAGGGTTGATGCAGGAAGGATGTTCCCTAGCTGGAGAGTATAGAACCAGGCAGCACAATCTCAGAATAAAGGGCAAGTCAGTTAGGACTGGGATGAAGAGGAATTTCGTCACTCAGAGGGTGGTGAATCTTTGGAAATCTCTGTGCTTGAGGGCTGTGGAGGCTCAGTCATTGAGTCTGTTCAAGACTGAGATCGATGGATTTCTACATATTAAAACATCAAGGGTTACGGGGATAGTGCAGGAAAATTATGTTGAAGTATGAGATTAGCCATCGAATGGCGGAGCAGGCTCCAAAGGCTGAATGGCCAACTCCTGCTTCTATTTCTTCTGTTATTATGTTCTTAAAATGTTGTCATATTCCGTAAGGAATCATTGCCTTAATAATAATACTTAAGTCATTTTAAAAAGGGTCGGTGGCATTTTGTTTTTTGTTTCATACTGCTGCACAAACGCTATTTTAGGGATAGCGTTTATCCTGGAACCATGCTGCACAGGACGAGGCCTTTCGGCTCATTGCGCCCTTGCTGGTTGTCTGAAAAAAGAGCCACCACTTAGTCTTATTCCCCCTGCTCTTTTCCCCATAAGCTCTGCATTTTGTTTTGCGATATAAATCTATATACAATTCATTTTTGAGAGCTGCTCTTGAATCTGTATCCATCACCCATTCAAGCAGCGCATTCCAGGTCAGAGCAACTTATCTCCCGGCGTCCTGTCTATTTTTGCCAATTATATTAAACACGTGTGTATCCTCTGGTTGCCAATCCACCTGTCAGTGCCAACAAGTTCTCTCTATCTACTTTATCATGTGTTTGAAAGAATCGTGCTAAAAATGTCAGCAAGTTGCAGGAAGTCAATTTTTGTTCAGAGAAATGTTAATGTGTTAAGTATAGTGACTGGGCTAAACGCAATCTCATATTTGGAGCTGGGACCAAAGTAATTGTAGAACCAAGTAAGTAGAAATCTACTTGATACTCATCGTAATGTTAAATTTGTCATTCGGAATAAAATAAAGATATTATCCCCAGTTCATTAACGCAGAGGGCTCTGAGCTCAAGCAGAACGAAGAAACGTGAGAATGAAAAGGGGCAACTCTGTTAGCTTCCGATTTCACTTGGAAAGGGCCAGCATCAGTGCCGATGGGCCGAATGACAGCCTTTGGCTGCTGTCGAGTTCAATGATCCTATGATTCTATAGCTGTCTGAATTGTGTTTTTAACTGTGCATACCGGGATTTGGCCAGAAGGAATAGTCAGGAAGTTATTTGATCATTTGACCATAACTAAAGCCGCTTTGACATGCTGCTGGATAGCCCGAAATTAGTCTGTTCGCTGCTATACCCTTTCAGGTGGCTTTTAAACTAGATCGAGTGAACCTTCAGGGGATGAGTGTGTAAAAAGAAAGGTCTTAAAGTGTGCGAAAGGCGCTTCATTGAAAGGAATGATGAATATGTCACAAGCCCAGACCTGGTGTAGTTCTAGTTAGGCCGCCTCTGACGTTCGGAGCTGGGACATATCTCACAGTGCAACCAAGTAAGTAAGAAAAAGACACAAAAAGAAGATTCGGGAGCAATCGCACGCAAAATGAGGAACAGTATCAAGATTCTACAGCTCAGGCCCGTAGATTAGAGAGATAAAAATACTAAAAGTGCCTCGCTGTAGATGAGGCGGGGGCTGGGCCGGCGAGTAAGGTTTCCTGTGCGAGGTGTAAGCCAGAAAATTCGATTCCTTGGCCGCTGAGTCTTTCTTTATATCCCTTATCACGCATCACCCTATTCGCAGCTAAAACATATGCGGGAGCATTTATCGTTTCAGTAAAGATACTGAACCAAATGCAGTTGGACAGTTTGGATCTGTCCGCATATCCGTGTGGTGGGTCTAGTTTCGGAAAAGTCCCTCCAGATGGTGTTTGCCGAATCATTACTCCAGGGTTAATGTAGGGGATGTGACATTATTGCACAGAGCCACCATATTTGAACAGTTCGATGTGTGTTCGCAGTCAGTTGGTGCAGGACTAGTAGAAATTTGTAAATGTGCACACGTCGGCCCTTATCTTGAAAAGTTGATGGTGGATAACCGGAATCGGCATGTTAGAAAAGGACCCCGCAATCAGCGGAGAGCTCAGCACGTTCAAACAGTCCATGTCTCATACACATTCATTTCAACAAAAACATACTCTGGAGTCACAAAGCAAAGTGCTGAAAAAGTCAAAGAGTCAGTACGGCACAGAATTAGGCCATTCGGCCCATCGTGTCCATACTGTAGAGCAATCCAGTAAGTCCCATTCCCCCGCTCTATGCATGTAGCCCTGTAAGTTTATTTCCCTCAAGTGTCCATCCAATTTCCTTCAGAAACCATTGATCACAACCCTCGGAGTGAAGAACGTTCTCCTTATCTCGGTTCTAAATGACGATTAGATCAAACCCATTTATCTCTAATTGTACCAATAGTCGTTTGGTGGTGCAGAACTTGAGTATTGCTGAAAATAGAGACAATGTTGTCGAGGTTTTGCCTCTTACATTCATCAGGACTATCCGAAAGAATACCAATGGATTGGAGAAACAACAACTTTATTTTCACTCTCTTTGTACCATTGATTCAGCTGTTTTGTTGCTTGCTGCATCAAAGAAAGAGCTTTAATATTGACCTTTTACTATTTATACCTGATATACCTTTATTGCTAATACACTATTGCAATTATTAGAGTCTGTCCCTTTCTGACACAGTCTGCTTGCTTTTACCCAAATTGCTACTCTGCTCTACAAAGTTAACTGTACCTTTCAGAGTTATAAATTGTCCTGATTTGGATCCTTCCTGCGTGTTAGCTTCAAGCTCTATCTACTGTCCTAGTTACTCAATTTGCCAAAACACTGCTCCCAGCCCTGCCGAAGTGGAGTCTGTCTCAACAGTTCCCACTTTCTGTAGTACTGGTACCACTACCCTATGAAATGAAACTCCTGCCTCCCACACCATCTTTCAGCCACACATTTAATGCTCAAATCTGTTTGCCTCCATGCCAATTTGATTTTGGCTCAAGCGATAATCCAGAGATCATTATCTTTGAGGCTCTGCTTTTTAATTTGGGCCCCAGCTCCTCAAATTGTCCCAACAGTACCTCATTAGGGCGGCACAGTGGCGCAGTGGCTCGCACCGCAGCCTCACAGCTCCAGCGACCCGGGTTCAATTCTGGGTACTGCCTGTGTGGAGTTTGCAAGTTCTCCCTTTGTCTTCGTGGGTTTCCTCCGAGTGCTCCGGTTTCCTCCCACAGCCAAAAGACTTGCAGGTTGATAGGTAAATTGTCCATTATAAATTGCCCATAGTATAGGTAGGTGGTCGGGGAATATAGGGACAGGTGAGGATGCGGTAGGAATATGGGATTAGTGCAGGATTAGTATAAATGGGTGGTAATGGTCGGCACAGACTCGGTGGGGCGAAGGACCTGTTTCAGTGCCGTATCTCTAAATCAAATCTAAATCTAAATCAAATCAGTTGACCCAACTGGACTCTTGGCAGCAAGAGTGGCAACGAGTGCCTCTCAGAACTAATGTTTCACTTCACTCTGTCAAACCGCCAGGGCCGAGAATCAACGCATTGCGATCTGAGAGCTTCCAGCAATTAAAGAAAACATATGCAGTCACAAATGACTGTATTGGTGCCGTTTCCTGCTCCCGCCCCGAACTGCAAAATTTTATCAACTTTGCTTCCAATTTCCACCCTTCTCTCACCTTTACATGGTCCATCTCTGACACTTTCCTTCCCTTCCTCGAAATCTCTGTCTCCATCTCTGGGGATAGATTGTCGACTAATATCCATTATAAGCCCACCGACTCCCACAGCTACCTCGACTACACTTCTTCACATCCTACCTCCTGTAAGGACTCCATTCCATTCTCCCAGTTTCCCCGTCTTCGACGCATCTGCTCTGATGATGCTACCTTAAATGACGGTGCTTTTGGTATGACCTCCTTTTTCCTCAACCGAGGATTCCCCCCCACTGTGGTTGACAGGGCCCTCAACCGTGTCTGGCCCATTTTGCGTACCTCTGCCCTCAACCCTTCCCCTCCCTTCCAGAACAGTGACAGGGTCCGCCTTGTCCTCACTTTCCACCCCATCCGCCTCCATATCCAAAGGATTATCCTCCGCCATTTCTGCCATCTTCAGCATGATGCCACGACCAAACGCATCTTCCCCTCCCTTCCCCTGTCAGCATTCCGAAGGGATTGTTCCCTCTGCGACACCCTGGTCCACTCCTCCATTGCCCCCACCACCTCGTCCCCATCCCATGGCACCTTCCCCTGCAATCGCAGGAGGTGTAATACCTGCCCATTTACCTCCTCGCTCCTCACTATCCAAGGTCCCAAACACTCCTTTCAGGTGAAGCAGCGATTTACTTGTACTTATTTCAATGTAGTATACTGTATTCACTGCTCACAATGTGGTCTCCTCTACATTGGGGAGACCAGGCGCCGACTGGGTGACCGTTTTGCGGAACACCTCCGCTCGGTCTTTAAGCAGGCCCCTGACTTTCCGGTTGCTTGCCATTTCAACATTCCCCCCTGCTCTCATGCTCACATCTCTGTCCTGGGATTGCTGCAGTGTTCCAATGAACATCAACGCAAGCTCGAGGAACAGCATCTCATCTACCGATTAGGCACACTACAGCCTGCCGGACTGAACTTTGAGTTCAATAATTTCAGAGCATGACAGCCCCCCATTTTACTTTTATTTTTAGTTGTTTTTTTTCTTTTTTCTTCTTTTTTCTTTTTTACATTTTTTACAACCTTTTGTTTGCATTTATTTCATTTCATCTCAGTTTGTTCAGTTTGCTTACCCATTGTTTTTTTTCAGGTTTGCACTTGCTGCTGTTCAATATTCAGTCCGTTAACACCCTATCTGTACTAATGCTTTGTCTTTCAACACACCATTAACATATTGTTTGCCTTTTTTCCATGACCTTTTGGTCAGCTATGTGGCCTTGTCCAATCTGCACCTTCTCTTTGCTATCTCTTGCCCCACCCCCACCTCACTTGCTTATAACCTGTGACATTTTTAATATTTGTCAGTTCTGAACAAGGGTCACTGACCTGAAACAGTAACTCTGCTTCTCTTTCCACAAATGCTGCCAGACCTGGTGAGTGGTTCCAGCATTTCTTGTTTTTATTTCAGATTTCCAGCATTTGCAGTATTTTGCTTTTATAACATATTTATTTGTTTGTCCTTCACATTTCACTAGCATGCAGAGTTAAAAACAGAAAGAAGGTGGTAGCACAGAGCTGGATCCCAATGAGGAGCTGCTGAATTTCAGTATCAAAAGAAAAATAGGGATTAGATTTCTTGGGCCAATTCCAAATTATCATGAGGAATTTATTTCTCTGACCTCCTCTCCAAAGTTACACACTAACTCATAATGCCATACTATTCCATTGGTGCTGTCTCCCTTCATGTGAGATTCTGAACTGGCTTCAGGCTATTCCTCTGTGATAAGCATCACAGTTGATTCCGCCTTCATCCAGCAACTACACTTGCTGGCAGGATCGCCATATTGCAAACAGGATATTCCCATGAGTGCAAAAGCCAATTCTATCACCTCAGCTATCAGCCCAGCTTAAATCAGCTTGTTCAGAACAGACCAGAACGTGGAATATTCCTGATTCGAGTTTCAGTTCGTACATGTACCCAGGTCATTACCACTCACTGGGTAAAAAAGGTTCTTTCTCACCTCCTCCACCACCACACCCCCCCCCCGCCCCCCTCCCTCATTTCACCACCCCCGTCTCCTCCCCTCCCCCACCCTTGCATCTCTTGCTCATAACCTTAAAACTGTGTCCCCCTAGTCCTTGTACCATCAGCTAATGGGAACAGCTTTTCTTTGTCTACCTTATCTAAACCTGTCATCATCTTGGTTCTCTTCTATAAAATCTCCCCTCAATCTCCTTTGACCTATGGATTGCAACCCCAGCTTCTCCAGTCTGACCCTATAGCGAAGTTCCCTCATTCCTGTAACCATTCTGGTAAATCTGCTCTACACCCTCTCAAGGACCCTCACATACTTCGGAAAGTACCATGACCAATGTACTCTCGTTGTGGCCTAACCAGTGCTTTGCAAAGGTTCAGCCTAACTTTCCTGCTTTTGTACTCCATACTTCTATTTCTGAAGCCCAAGATCCCATATACTTTGCTAACTACTCTCTTAATATGTCTTGCCACCTTCAGAGATCTTAGCACCTGATTACCGACCCATGTACATTTAGATATTATGGGGTGGATTTTTCTCTCAAAAGCCAAGCTTACACAAGCAAATACAACACGTAAGGACAGAAATTGTTTGATCCCGAGAATCACGGTCCTTCATGGAATTAAAACAGTAATCCATATTCGATAAAAAAGGGGAATGCGCATATTTAGGAGCGGGAACTAAAGTCATCGGGTTAAGAGCAATGTTTGCCGCTTTATTCAAGCATTTTAACAACAAACATTTTACAAGGAGTCGTCAATTTCAAATTGCCACATAGCAACCTTCCTTTACGCCAAGAGTTGTTGGATTATGGGAGCCTTTGAACCGGGAATGGTTGAGGGGTTTAAAATGATTAAAGGATTTGATAGGAGAGATATAGAGATACTATTTCCTCTGGTGGGGCGAGTCCAGAATAAGGCGGCATAACTTTACAATTAGAGCTATGTTGAGCAGAGGTGATATCAGGAAGCACCTCTTCACACAAAGGGTAATGGAAATCTGGAACCCTCTCCTCTATAACTAACACTGAGAAGATATCTATTAGAATAATGGTACTCGGGTGTAGTGAGCAAATGGGGGTAGATGGAATTAAGATACAGATCAACCATCTTCTAATTGAATGCAAGAACAGACCAGAGGGGTTCACCTTAAAGGGTTCTGATTATTTTCCCTTTTTTATTCATGTATGTTCAGAGAACAAACGTCCTGAAAATCCAAAGTTGTCAATCTTTTACCCGTCCTTGGCAAGAAGTGATGACTTGGACCCAGACGAAACGGCAGCAGTATGTCTGGCCTCAGAATTCACGCCCAAAGAGATCGAACTCTCAGTGGTTTGGGACATCAACCATAAGAGCAATGTTACGAGATCCAGTATCTTACTAAACGACGGGTACTACTGGAGTTCCGGGTTTCTCCCTTTCCCCAAGGACCAGAAACCAGTAAACGTCACGTGTGAGGCAAAACACAATGGTGACACTATCGTTCAACAAAACATCAAGGAACCTACAGCTGGTGAGTGACAAGGTTTCATTATAGAAAATAAAAAAATACTTGCCTTTTTACAGCATCTTTTTACGACTTAAGGAATCCCGGGGCAACTTATCTCACAATAAAGTGCCTTCTGAAAATTATATAACAGTAACTACTGCTGTTATTCCAGGAAACGCCCACTAGCGCTCAGCCATGTTCCTCAACCAGCAATGTGACACAGATCATCCGTTTCAGTAACTTGATGAGGGATAAATATTGGCCAGGGCACCGTAGAACTGCTGTCCTTCAGCATAGTGCCATGGGATCATTTATGCCCACCTGAGAAGGTGGATGGGACCTCGGTTTGAGGACTGATTTGAAAGATGGCACCTCTGCCGCTACAATGCTACACCGACATGCCAGGCTGGATTACGGGTTCACAGCCCTGAAGGGGGTACCAACCCCAAAGCCTTGGCACTCAAGAGATCAGCGTGGGACCAACAGAGCCACGGTTGAACAGCGACCGCAGTCCCGCTGTAGTTACTAATAGACTAACTAATCAATACCACTGTTTGATTATGACTTCCTCCATTACTGCTCGTATCGGAAGTGATAACTATATCAACAGTAATGGAAATGGCTACAATAGCCACAAGAAAGTAACTTACGCAATTGATAACTCAAATGTTTGTTTGCAGCTCCACCCAAACCGATTGATTGCAACAAAAGTTCGAATGGTACCTCGGCAGGATTAAATGACACCGACAATGGTCAGTCCTCTACACAAAATATGGTTAGGTAAAAGACGGGCAAATAGACAGAGATAAGCGGATAGATAGACAGAAAGGCAGACCAAGAAATAGACAAATAGATAGATAGGACGATAGATAGAGTCAAACTGATAGATAGGTAGCTGCATACATACAGAGAGTTAGATAGTTTGATTACGAGATCGAGAAACAGACAAAGCTGGTATATTTAGACATAGATAGATAGATAGATAGATAGATAGATAGATAGATAGATAGATAGATAGATAGATAGATAGATAGATAATAAGAACAAGAAATGCTGGAAATACTCAGCAGGTCTGGCAGCATGTGTGGAGAGAGAAGCAGAGTTAACGTTTCAGGTCACTGACCCTTCATCAGAACTGGCAAATATTAGAAATGTAAAAGGTTTTAAGCAAGTAAAGCGGGGGTGGGTGGGGGGTGGGGGGTAAGAGATAACAAAAGAGAAGGTGTTGATAGGACAGAGGGTCACAGAGAATAACTAACCAGAAGGTCATGGAACAAAGGCAAACGGTATGTTAATGGTGTGTTGAAAGACAAAGCGTTAGTACAGAGAGGGTGTGAATAGATTGTAAAGCACAAAGCACTCCAAGCAGAAACATTATATTAACAAAAACAGAAACATTGGGTGGGCACAGTAGAAACAAACTAAAAAAAAACAAAATAAAATAACAAGATAAAAAAGAAAAAAGAGAAAAAATAACTAAACATAAAAACGGGGGTGGGGGGTGGGTGGCGTCATGCTCTGAAATTATTGAACTCAATGTTCAGTCTGGCAGGCTGTAGTGTGCCTAATCGTTAAATGAGATGCTGTTCCTCGAGCTTGCTTGGATGTTCACTGGAACACTGCAGCAATCCCAGGACAGAGAGTAAGGTAGACAGATAGATAGATGATAGCCAAAAAGATGCATCAAGGAAAGTAGCTCCAAATTTGTGGTACAGATATGTTTCTTTTCATTTTATATGCTGGATCCAATAAACTAAATCAAGGATCTGATTTGATAATTATTATAGATCTACCGAAGGTGAATTTTATGTCTTTGACGGTGATGGGATTGAGAGTTCTCTTCTTTAAAAGCGTTGCCTTCAATGTCATGATGACCGCCAGGGTGTTGCTCTTTTAAGGTGAGCTCGATCATTTAAATGCGTGAATAGAGACAGAAATTGTGATGGAGAACATTGTTAGTAATAAACATGGCGATCAATACAAATAAACTCTCTATTCGTATTCCTATAATTGGTGGGCGGCCGCCACGCCACTGTTAATCCAGACAGTGAGGCTAGTCTTGTCTACTTGAGTGTAAAAATTCACTTGGATGGAGCCGCAAATCGGGCGGTAGGGTATCAGTCCCCACTAATACGCCCTGGCCCATTTTCCTGTCCATTCTGGTATAATGACAGCCTTTCCCCTGCGCCCATTTTGCATCCCATCGAAGATTAATTTAACTGATCTGTCTTCTGATACCTGTCCAGTTATGGACCATTGCTACTGTCTTGTTGTACTTCAAGGAACAGAGCCTACGTTTTCTCAAGTCTCTCATCAATAAATCGTTGGGGCGGCACAGTGGCGCAGTGGTTAGCACCGCAGCCTCACAGCTCCAGGTACTGCCTGTGCGGAGTTTGCAAGTTCTCCCTGTGACCGCCGTGGGTTTCCGCCGGGTGCTCCGGTTTCCTCCCACAGCCAAAGACTTGCAGGTTGATGGGTAAATTGGCCGTAGGTAGGTGGGAGCAGAATGGTGAGAATGTGGTAGGGAATATGGGGTTAATGTAGGATTAGTATAAATGGGTGGCTGTTGGTCGGCACAGACTCGGTGGGCCAAAGGGCCTGTTTCAGTGCTGTATCTCTAAATAAAATAAATAAATCTGTTCATGCCTTTCTCTATCTATTGATTTTCTATTCTGCCTCCTAATTGCTTGTATATCCCCTTTTATAACAAGATGGTGCAAATAATATTTCATCTGAGGCCCAACCAGCACTTTGCAGAGGCTCCCTGGCCGACATTGGTTCCTAGTTCAGGAATACCTCTGTTTTAAAATTTTCATCCTTCTCTTCAAATCCCTGATGGCTTGGCCGCTTCCAGCTCTGGAACCTCCTCTCACTTTACTACTTTATGGGGTATCATTGCTTTTCCAATTCTGACCTCTTGCACGTCCCTAATTTTAATCGCTCTATCATTGGTGGCCTTGCCGAGGCCCGAAGCTCTGGAATTCTCTCCTTAACCCTCACTGTCTCTCTTTCTCTCTGTCCTGCTTGAAGATGCTCGGTATACCTATCTCTTTGACCGAATCTTTGTTCATCTGTCCTCATTTCTCCCTATGTAGCTTGGTGTCAAATTGTGTTTGCTCCTGTTTTATCACATCAAAGGGGCTCTATAAATGCTAGCTGTTGTTGTTACATTATTAATGTCTACCCTTTACCGATTTGTGAGGACAAGCTGTGAGAACAGGTTACAGAAACGTGGTTTCTATTCGCTTGAGCTGAGCAGATTGTTGGGTGAACTGGCCGAGGTGTTTGCGATGCCAAAAGCATTCGATAGGGGTCGATACACAAAAGGTTCACGTGCAGGTACATCAAATAATTGGGAAGGCAAATGGAATGCAGGCCTTTATTGAAAGGGGGTATAAAAGTAGGGTAGTCTTGCTGCAGCTGTACAGGACATTGGTGAGACTGCACCTATGTACAGTGCACAGTTCAGGTCACCTTGTTTAAGAAGGGATATACTGACATTGCAGACACTTCAGAGATTCCTAGGAAGAGGGGGCTGTCTCATGAGGAAAGGTTGATCAGGTTGGGCCTGTATTCATTGGACTTTAGAAGAATGAGAGGTGATCTTATTGAAATGTATAAGATTCTGAGGGGGTTGACACGGTAGCTGCTGTGAGGATGTTTCCCCTAGTGGAGGAATCTAGAATTAAGGGGCACAGTTTCAAACTAAAGGGCCTCCCAGTTAAGATGGAGATGAGGAGGAATTTCTTCTCCCAGCGAGTCATTAGTGTATGGAATTCTCTTGCCCAGAGAGCAGTGGAAGAAGGGCCACTGAATATATTCATGGCTTTGTTCGGAAAGTTTTTGATATGCAAGTGAATCAAGTGTTATGGAGATAGAGTGAGAAAGTGGAATTGAGGCCATAATCATCACCCATGATCTTATTGAATGCGGAGTAGGTTCGATGGGCTGAATGGCCTACCCCTGTTCCTTTTTTTATGATATTATACAGAGAAACTATTTCCTCTGGTTGGGGAATTTAGGAGGGAAATCATGATTTTTTTTCACACCAGGGCTCATGCAAATCTGGAACACTCACGCAATAGGTGTTCCCAAGACTGAGGTAGGTAGATTTAAGTCAGGGAAGATTTTTTAAGGGATATTGAATCTAAAACTGTAAAATAAAATTGAGGTACAGATCTCATTGAATGGGGAAGCAGTCTCAAGGGATTGATTTACAAATCCTGTTGCTGAGGGTCCTTTGTTCTGTGCTGACCCTTAAGGTTGTGGCTTACAATTTCCATGTCTTCTATATTTACAAAATGCAACCTGAAACAAATGAACTGATCCGTTAAAATATGGGTAAATGATCAGAGGAAAATGATACGTTTGCATTAAATGTTGAAGAATCTGCACAACGCATTTTTAAAGATGGAGAGTTGGAGGCAGAAAACCATTCGCCACTAAAGGTAGAATGAAGATTAAACTTGCCCTTTCCTCTCACGCTGTTCAGTGTCATTTCTTGCCAATGCTACTGGTGTTTTTGTTCAAACAGGAATTTTCTGCGATGAGATGGATTCAAAGGTGAACAGAGGCACTGGAAGTTCAGAGCTGGGCACTTCGAGAACAATGAATCAGCTTAACTTAATTCAACATAACTTGTTTTAAATAGCTAATTCTCCACTGTTGTGCATCCTCCTTTAGGCAACTTTCCTCTAGCTTCATGTGATATATTGATTTTATTGTCATAGTTTTGTATAAGTCCCAGAGCATATGATATGCAAACAAATCAATTACGCTGATGAGCAACAGATTTCTATGTGTAGAGCCAATAATTATGTTTTGATGCTTGAATTAGCCAAAGGGACATTTCCAAAACTGGAATCTTAAGCACAAATACAGATATAATTTTGAATTTTGTCTGTTTTTCTTCGAATGATAGAATCTAACTGCACAATATGAGGCCATTCCGCCCATTGTCGCTGTGCCAACTGTTTCAAACAGCTGTCCAACTAGTCCCACTCCCCCTGCTCTGTCTGATTTTTGTCTTTGTAAGATATTTGAAATATTGTTTCTTTTCAACTTTATATCATTTAAGAGCTACAGATGTATGTTCGGCAGATGTCTGATTGGATTTGAATCAAGTAATTCAACTCCAGAGTTCGATCTGAACAGGGACCAGGAAGGCGAGATTGAAAGCATCCCAGAGCTATGTTTTCGTTCGGGTTTTAATGCGGGTTTTTTTTACCAGTTGGGAGTGATGCGGAGCGGGAGGTTTTCTCTGGTCACCTTTCATTATCTCTGTGAGTCAATGAAGTGGTTACCGGAAGGTGGGGGTGGGGTAGGGGTGCGGATGTGGACTGGGTACATATCATGCGGTCACTGCAATACTGCCCATTGTGCTGTTGTACCCAAGGTAATTGGTGCCGCCATGGCATCGCCTGGACCCTGTATTTTCCCTCCTGTGCTGCATCCCCAAATTATGTTTTATATCCAGGTGTTAAGAACCAACATCTACTCCTATATTTCCAAGCCTACACGGTTAACAGAGACACGACCAAGGTTGCCCACAGTTTCAGTTCTGCGATTGTACAGAACTTTGTTTTGACAAAAGGACCATGTACTTTAGAACATTGAGCCGAAAGCTGAGCTCAAATCAATCTAGGCTATACTCAAATCTTCCATGTTGTTGTCAGATAGAACGCTTCTCTAGGTTTTGGATGACCTGGTTTGTCAATCACATTTTTTGTAACTGAGTATATCCGGCAATACTTTGTTCCTTGATTTTTTTTTAGATGTACTGCGACTAAATATCAATAAATTTCGTAACTTTAATGATGCGTGGCTCAGTCTCGTTTTTCCACTTAGAACACGATGGGAACAAATGCGCAAGCTTCAGTCAACATACAGCACACAGAATCATACAGCACAGAAGGGGACCTTTCGGCCCATCGTGCTTATGCCAGCACTTTGAAAGAATTGGCCACAAGCAGCCTCTTTCCGCACATCCCTGCAAATTATCCCTTTTCCATCATACATCCAGTTCCCTTTAGCTTTCTCCTGAATTTGCTTCCACTTTTTCCTTCAGACAGTGCATTCCAGATCCTAACAAATCGCTGCAAAGAATAAATTCTCCACATATCCCCTCTTTTTGTTTTTGCCAATTCCTTTAATTTGGATGCACTTTGGTTGTGAGGAGGATGAAGGGAGGCTTCAGTGTGATTTGGACAGGTTGGGCAAATGCATGACAGGTGCAGTATAATGTGGATAAATGTGAGGTTATCCACTTTGGTAGCAAAAACAGGAAGGCAGATTATTATCTGAATGGCTATGAACTGAGAGAGGGGAATATGCAGCGTGACCTGAGTGTTCTCGTACACCAGTCGCTGAAGGTAAGCATGCAGGTCCAACAGGCAGTAAAAAAGGCAAATGGCATGTTGGCCTTCCTAGCGTGAGGATTTGAGTAAAGGAGCAGGGATGTCTTGCTGCAATTATGCAGGGCCTTGGTGAGGCCACACCTGGAATATTGTGTGCAGTTTTGGTCTCTTTATCTGAGGAAGGATGTTTTTTCTGTAGGGGGAGTGCAGCGAAGGTTTACCAGACTGATTCCTGGGATGGCAGGAATGGAGTAGGAGGACAGATTGAGTCGGTTAGGATTATATTCGCTGGAGTTTAGAAGAGTGAGGGGGGATCCCATACAAATATATAAAATTCTAACAGGACTTGACAGGGTAGATGCAGGAAGGATGTTCCCTCTGGTGGGGGAGTCCAGAACCAGGAGTCATAGTCTAAGAATAGGGGGTAAACCATTCAGGACTGAGATGAGGAGAAATTTCTTCACCCAGAGAGTGGTGAACCTGTGGAATTCGTTACCACAGAAAGCCGTTGAGGCCAAAACATTGTATGTTTTCAAGAAGGAGTTAGATATAGCTCTTGGGTTTAAAGGGATCAAAGGATATGGGTGGAAAGCGGGAACAGGTTACTGAGTTGGATGATCAGCTATGATCATAATGAATGGCGAGGCAGGCTCGAAGGGCCGAATGGCCTACTCCTGCTCCTATTTTCTATGTTTCCGCTCCTGCGACTAATAGAAACAATTTGTCCTTGTCCACTCTATCAAAACACTCAGAATTTGGAAAGCCTTTAGCAAATCTCCCCTTAGCCTCCTCTACTCTAATTGTCCAATCCCAGCTTCTCCAGTCTGCAGGAATAACTGAAGTCTGTCATCCCTGCTACCATTCTAGTAAATCTCCTCTTCACCCTCTAATGCCTTCACTCCCTTCCTGAAACGTGTTGCCCAGAATTGGACATAATATCCCGGCTGAGGCCTAACTACTGAATTATAAAAGTTTAGCATAACTTCCTGAACATCTAGAATGCACAATCACTTCCCTTTAAATTCTAAGAGGAATATTTGGACCCTCCAATTTAAAATTACTGAACGGCACAAGAGCCTGCGACGCTGGGTCAGCCTTCAAATTGATGCTCTAATTTTTCCATCAGATTGTTTTTTTTTTAAAGTCAACCAGCAGCTGGAGGGTTAATTGAGTTTCGGCTGCGTGTTTCGACAGCAACTGTTGAGATATAATGATATACAAGTCGGCCCTTGATTGGTGGAACTAGAGTCCCGTTGACAAGGCAACCAACGGCAGCAGGAAATGGGTTGAAGGTGCGGTTTCAGTGAACACGCTCTCAGAATGTCAGTTTGCACAAACCGAGAATCTGCGGTTTAATTGTCTGGGCCTGGAAACGACAGCAGCGAGATGGCAGTTAGGCGTGGGAGTGGGGGGTGGGCGGATGTTGCAACGAGCAAGAATGAATAACAACTATTAGCGACATTAACCGGTGACTTTCCGAGCAACACTGTCTTTCTCCAGAGATCTGCAAATGTTACCTTTTCAATTATTTATCCAATTCTCCTTTGAAAGTTACTGTTGGGAATGCTTCTCTTTCAAGGAGTGCATGCAAGATCAGAACAGCTTGCTACATTTTTTTAAAAATGAGTTTTTCCTCATTTCCCCCAGGAATGTTTTTTGCACTTCTTTTAAATGTGTCCCTCTGGTTGCTCGCCAATCTGTCAGTGCAAGCAGTTTGTCCTGGTTTACTCACCGAAAAACCGTCGTAGTATTGAATATCTCTATTAAATCTCCCCTTAAAATTCTCAGTTCTAAGGGGAATAATCCCAGCATCTCTGAATCTATGTGGTTAACGGCTTAATAAACATTTCATTTCAAAGACTGAATGCGGCTGTGCAGTATACATTGGATCAGCTTGTTTACGTACTTTGCACAAGATGTCAGCCAACTTAACGTTTTCATTGTGAAATGTCAGCTCTCACGATCCTGAATTCTGGAATTCCCTTCGAAAGGAGCTCTATCTCTCTCCTTCCCCCTCCTACTTTAAGGCCCTCCTCAAAACATGCCCCTTTGACCAAGCTTTTGGTCATCCATCCCAATATCACTTTATGTGGCTTGGTGTCACATTTTATTAAGTAACATTCCTATGAAGCACCTTAGCCTGCTTTACTATATTAAAGGCGCTAAAGAAATGCAAGTTGTTATTCTAGTGCTTCCACGATATATGTTCAGGATCAATTCCTCATCATCCCCTTCATCCTCCGTTCTTTCCAAGATCCATAGAAACGTTATGAGTACAAATCCCACATTAGGAAACTTATGATCTTTCTTCTCCGAAAAAAAAGTCGGTTAATTTGTGAGCTAGTTACTGATAAAACGATCATGAAAACAACCGATTTGTGATAATTATCGAAATGAGGCTTCCATTTCCTTCAGGGAAGGGATCTACGCTCGTGTAATAGCAAGACACTGCACATGAAACATAAAGAGAAGATGCTGAGTGCATCAGGCCAGGCAGATTCTAACCTTTCATCAGAACTGGAAGATGTTAGAGATTAACAGTCTCTGATTAAACAAAGTGCAATGGACAAAATAACGGAGGTGGGGTGGAAAGTACAAAGAGGAAGATTTGTCATAGTGTAATGAGCAGGAGGCATTAAATGGCAAAAGTGGTTAGTAATGGTGAATAAAGAAGCAAACAATTGAATTATTACAGCAGAGTTGGAGCAAAGCATCGAAAATCTGGCAACTCTCTTGGCCCTGGATTGAGCGGGAAGAGAGGTAGGTTGGTCCCAGAAGTGCAGGCAACCTTGGCGGCCATTAGGCGATCTTCCTCCCTATGGGTGTGGCTGTTAAGTGACTTTCAGCTAACACTATGCGGTGGGCTCTAAAAGTCCTGGAGGCAACTCGAGTGGGCATATGTCATTTTAATTCTCCTGCTCACTCCCACTCTGACCTCTCTGCCCTCGGACTCCTGCACTGTTCAAGGATCAGCACCACATCATTCGAATAAGCACTTTACATCGAACCTGAGCCAAAACTTTCAGATCATAACCACTACTCCCATGTTATTTGACTGCAGTTCCTGGTAATGATTCTTCTACTGTCATTTATAGCTCATCTAGGCCTGTCTTATTAATTTACTTGGCCCATAACCATCTCCTTCTTGCCTTATACCATCATCCCTTTTGACAATCTCTCCTGCCTCGGACCCAATCACTGACCTGTCCTTTCATGCTTTGCCACTCTCCACAATCCCTGCTTGTGTGCTTACTTAAAACCTGTTACATCTCTAACTTTTTTGCACTTCTGAAGTAAGGCCATTGACCTGAAGCATCAACTCTGTTTCCCCCGCTGCAGATGCTGCCTGACCTGCTGAGGATTTCCAGCATTTTCTGTTTTTGTTAGACATGGACAGTGATTACTGCCATTCCAGTAACTGAGCCCACCTGACTGTCCTTCCATTGAACAATGGGTTTCCATGATCCTGCCACTCTCCCTTTGTCCTCTGCCGCCCAGGCGATGCCTAGCGTGGAAAATTTATCCGAGAATTCAGCGAGCAAAGCATTTAATTGCAGAAATCAAACTGTGTGTCCCATTGTGTAAAGTATTGGCTGGACCCTGATTTGTTCAGTAACAACACCGTGTGATGTAGTGGTCACTGCACTAGTAATTCAGAGGCCTAGGCTAATGTCCGGGGACAGCTGTTAAAATCCTGTAGGCAGAATTTAAATTAAATTAATTAATAAAAATCTGACCTCAGTAATGCTGCCATGAATCAGTTGTTGAAAAAAAACATTTGGTTTATTGATGTCCTTTAGGGACGGAATTCTGCCGTCCTTACCTGGCCTGGACTACATGTGACTCCAGACCCACAGCAATGTGGCTAACTCTATAATGTCCTCTGAAATGGTCTCGCAAGTCACTCAGTTATCAAGGACAATTAAGGGTTAAGCAGAAAATGCTGGCCTTGCCAATGACGCCCACATCCCATGAAAGAATACAAAAAAATCGGTGCCTTCTTTTGCAGGAGTATTTTAATCTTCTACTGTGTATAATTCATCGGATTCTTTCCAGGTAAAGGAGTTTATCAAGAAATTATTTTCTAGTGTTATTTAATTAGCACTCTCTAGTTATCGACAGATCAGCCATTAGGAATCTGTCTAGTCCCTCATTTAACTTATAAAAACCTCTGATCGATTAGAACAGCTCTCTCATATCTGTTTTTCATCTTCTCTATTGTAATTTAAAAAAACTCGGGTTTCAATCTTTCCTTTCGAATATGCAGTTATTTATTTTAATAGCAAAACAGAATAAATCATGAAGACTTTATTTTTCTTCTCGACACCAAGCCATGCAGAAAACAGTCTGATTTAAATGTTAAGATTAACATAACAAGAAAGGCAATCAAAAACAGCAATAAGAAAGAAAAGATTATGTCTTGTGTTATTCAGCCTGCACGATTCAGACCATGTATTCTCATGCTTGCTTTGTGAATTATTCAGAACCAGACTATGACTTAAAAGCGGATTTGATGGTCGCCACTTAAAGATTAATCCAAAGCTCACGCTGCAGTGAGCTGAGCTGCTTCAAGTAGTTCAGTGCAACAGTGCCTCTAGGGTATTGTCAGAGATTGGCAGCTAGTTAATAAACGCAAATGCAGAAGCTGAAGACTCCAAGATTAGGTGGACAGGCATATACTGACATAATGTGGATTAACCTTATCACAAAACATTCGAGTCAGCCAAGTGCCAGGCAATGACCTTGTCCAACAAGAGAGAATTTAGCCGTCTCCCCTTAACTTACAATAGCATTGCCATCGTTCAATCCCTCACTATTAACATCCGGGGGGCTGCCATTGACCAGAAACTGAACTGAATCAGCCACATAAATACTGTGATTACAAGAGCATGTCAGAGGCTCTGAATTCTGCAGCAAAGAACTCATCTCCTGACTTCCCAAAGCCTGTCCTCCATCTACAAGGCACAAGTAAAGAGTGCGATGGAATACTTCCCACTTGCCTGGATGAGTGCAGCTTCAACAACGCTCAAGAAGCTCGACGCCATCCAGGACAAAGCAGTCGTGTTGATTGGCACCCCATCTACAAACATTCACTCCCTCCACCACCGACGTACAGTGGCAGCAGTGTGCACCATCTATAAGATGCACTGCAGCAACTCACCAAGCCTCCTTCGACAGAATTTTCTAAACCTGCGACCTCTACCACCGAGAATAACCAGGGCAATAGACGCATGGGAATACTGCCACCTGCAGGTTCCCCTCCAAGCCACGCACCAACCTGCCTTGGAACTATATCGCCATTCCTTCACTGTCGCTGGGTCAAAATCCTGGAATTCATTCCTAAAAGCACTGTGGGTGTACCTACAACACATGGATTGCAGTGGTTCAAGAAGGTGGCTCACTACCACTTTCTCATGGGCAATTAGGGATGGGCTATAAATACTGGCCGAGCCAGCGATGCCCATATCCCATGAATGAATAAGAAAATAATTGTGTCTTCCACAGGTACTGGAGACTGAAATAAGGCAGAAAATGGAGCTCCTCTTTCCCTTGCTTAGCAATAACCTGCTCAGTGACGCTCAGTTTGGGTTTCTCCAGGGCCACTCAGCTCCTGACCTCATTACAGTCTTGGTTCAAACATAGACAAAAGAGCTGAACTCCAGAGGTGAGGTGGGAGTGACTGCCCTTGACATCAAGGCAGCATTTGACTGAGTATGGCATCAAGAAGCCCTAGCAAAACTGGAGTAAATGGGAATCCAGCAGAAAAGGCTCTGCTGGTTGGAGTCATACCTAGCACAAAGAAAGATGGTTGTAGTTGTTGGAGGTCAATCATCTCAGCTCCAGAACATCACTGCAGGAGTTCCTCAGGGTCGTGTCCTAGGCTCAACCATATTCAGCTGCTTCATCAATGACCTTCCTTCAATCATAAGGTCAGAGGTGGGGATGGTCGCTGATGATTGCACAACGTTCAGCACCATTCGTGACTCCTCAGATACTGAAGAAGTTCGTGTAGAAATGCAGCAAAACCTGGACAATATCCAGGCTCGGGGTGATAAGTGGCAAGTAACATTTGCGCCACACAAAGGCCAGGTAATTACCATCTCCAAGAAGAGAGTATCGAACCATCTCCCCTTGACATTCAATGGCATTACGATCACTGAATTCCACACTATCAACATCCTGGAGAGTTACCATTGACTAGAAACTGAACTGGAGTAGCCATATAAATAACATGGCTGCAAGAGCAGGTCAGAGGCTAAGAATTCTGCAGCGAGTGACTCACCTCCTGACTGTCCAAAACCTGCCCACCATTCACAAGGCACAAGTCAGCAGTGTGATGGAATACCATCCAATTGCCTGGATGAGTGCAATTCCAACAACACTCAAGAAACTCGACACCACACAGGACAAAGCAGGCAACTTGATCAGCACCCCCATCCACCACCTTCAACTTTCACTCCCTCCACCACCGATGCTCAGAGGCAACATAAGAACATAGGGAAAAGGAAAAAGAGTAGGCTATTCGACCCTTCGAGCCTTCTCTATTGTTCAATAAGACCATGTCTGATCTGGTCATGGCTTTAACTCCACTTTCCTGCCCGCCCCCCATAACCCTTGTAAAAAAATCTGTCTAACTCAACCTTCAATATATTGAATGACTCGGCTTCCACTGCACTCCGGGGAACAGAATTCCAAGCACTAACGTCCCTCTCAGAGAAAAAAAAATCTTCCTCATCTCCGTCTGAAATGGGAGACCCCTTAATTTGAAACTGTGTCTTCTGGTTCTAGATTCCTCCATGAGGGGAAAAAGCTGCTTGTTACATCTTGAAAGAACTCCAATAAATTTGTCAAACACGATTTCCATTTCATAAAAACATGTTGACTCTGCATAATTGTGTTGCGATTTGCTGGATGTCCCACTACCAGCTCTTTAATAATGAATTCGAGCATGTTACCAATGGCTGACGGTAGGCTAACTGGCCTACAGTTTCCTGCTTTCTGTCACCCTCCTTTCTTGAATGGAGGTGTTGCATTTGCAGCTTTCCTATCCGCGGGGAGCTTTGCAGAATCTAGGGAATGTTCAAAGATTACAACGAATGCATCCACTATCTCTGCAGCCACTTCCTTTAAGCCCCTCGGATGCAGACCTTCAGGTTCAAGGGACATTAGTATCCCTATTGCTTTTTCCTCTAGTGATAGTGATTGTTTTAAGTCCCTCCCTCCCTTTTGCCTCATGATTTTCTACTCTTCCTGGGATGCCTTTTGTGTCTTCTACTGTGGCGATGGATACAAAATCCTTGTGGAAAACCTCTGCCATTTCCTCGTTTCCCATTATTAATTCTCCAGCTTCACCCTCTAAGGGACCAATTCTCACTCTAGCTACTTTTTTTTTCTTTTTTATATTTGTAGATGCTTTTCTGTCTGTTTTTTTATATTTCTTGTTAGTTTGATCCAATGTCTCCCTCCTTATTGTTTGAGTCATCCTTTGCTGGTTTCTAAAATGTTCCCAAACTATTGGCCTACCAATAACCTTCGCAGCATTGTCTGCCTTTTCTTTCAATTTGATAGCATCCTGAACTTCCTGAACAATAATAAAAACAAAAAGTTCTGGAAATACTCAGCAGATCCGGCAGCATCTGTGGCGAGAGAAGCAGAGTTGATGTTTCAGTTGAGTGACCTTTCATCACAACTTAACTTGCTTATTTACCCACGGATGGTGCATTCTTCTCATGGAGTCTTTCTTACTCAAAGGAGCAGTGTGTACCATATACAAGATGCACTGCACCAAGGCTCCTTAGACAGCACCTTCCAAACCTGTGACCTCTACCACCGAGATGGACAGGGGCAGCAGATGCATCAGGACAACGCCACCTGCAAATTTCCCTCCAAGCTGCACACCATCCTGATCTGGAACTGTAACGCCGTCCCTTCACTATTGCTGGGTCAAAATCCTGGAACTCCGCACCCCCTAACAGTACTGTGGGTGCAACTACCCCACATGGGCTGCAGCGGTTCAAGAATGCAGTTCACCACCACATTCTCAAGGGCAATTAGGGATGGGCATTAAATGCTGACCTAGCCAGTGACGCCCACATCCCATAAAAGAATAAAAACTAATTAAACAAATGAAAGTAGATCCAGAATAGGCATTGGAACAATGAAAAAAACTTTTCTATGTACTCCAAAGTAGGCCTCAGCCTTTTATCCTTAAAACCTGATGAACACTCTTGCAGGTGCAGCAAAATATTTTCAGTTACATACGAACATGCGGGCATACGAATTATGATCAGGAGTAGGCCAGTCCGCTCTTCGAGCCTGTTCTGCCATTCAATAGGTCCATGGCTGAACTGATTGCTCGACATTTCCACCTACCCCCGAAAACCTTCCACCTCCTTGCTTATCTACAATCTATCTACCTCTGCCTTAAAAAATATTCAAAGACTCTGCTTTCACTGCCTTTTGAGGAAGACAGCTCTACTCACAACCCTCTGAGAGAAAGAATTTCTCCTCATCTCTGTTTTAAATGGGTGACCCCTTATTTTAAACACTAACCCCTAGTTCTAGATTCTTCCACAAAGGATAACATCCTTTTCACATCCACCCTGCCAAGACCCCTCAGGATCTTATATGCTTCAATCAAGTCGCCTCACACTCTTATAAATTCCAGCAGATACAAGCATAGTCTGTCCAATCTCTCCTCATACCCATTCCAGGTATTAGGCTAGTAGCCCTTCTCTGTACTGCCTCTAATGCATTTACATCCGTCCTTAAATAAGGAGACCAATACTGTACACAGTACTCCCTACTTTTGTATTCAATTCCCCTCGCAATAAATGATAACATTCTATTAACTTTCCTAATTACATGCTGTACATTCATACTAATCTTTTGTGATTCATGCACTAGGACACCCAGATCTCTCTGCATCTCAGAGCTCAGCAATCTCTCACCATTTAGAAAACATGCTCCTTTTTAACACTTCCTGCCAAAGTGGACAATTTCCCACTTTCCCACATCATACTCCATTTGCCAGGTCTTTGCCCACTCACTTAATATATCTATATCCCGTTGTAGCCTCCTTATGTCCTCTTCACAAGTTACTTTCCTACCTATCTTTGTGTCATCAGCAAATTTAGCAAACCATACCTTTGGTCCCTTCACCTCAGTCATTTATATAAATTGTAAAAAGTTGAGGCCCAGCATAGATCCCTGTGGCACGCCATTCGTTAAAACTTGCCAACCAAAAAATTACCCATTTATGCCTACTCTGTTTCCTGTTAGCTAACCAATCTTCAATCGCAGATAAAAGCATAACCTGGGTGGCAATAAAGCCAAGAAACAAACAGATATGCCGTGACATTTAATAAATGAAGTTGTATCGCTATTCTGAAAATATCATTTGGAGTATCATCTTTTCAGAAAATGGTATTTCTCTGATTTGCTGTCACTTTACTTTTCAATAAACTCGTCGTATTTTTGCAACGCAGAATTTGGTCATTCTCTCCGCAATCTCACTTTCTTTAAGACCACTCGGTCAGTTGGGTCTGTGCCGGTGTCTCTGCTCCACAGAAACCTCCTCCCACCCGACTGCATTTTAACCTATCAGCTTCTTCTTCTGCTACTTTCGCCCTCATGTCTTTATCTATCTTCCTTTTCAATGCATCCCTGCTAATCGCCTGAACTGTATCCTGTGGTAGTGAGTTTCACATTCTCACCACTTTCTGGGTAAAGGAGCTGATCCAGAAATCATTTTGTGGTGTCATTAAATTAGCACTGGTTAGTTATCGACTGATCGGCCATTGTGAATATGTCTATTCCCTAGTTAACTTATATCAGCCTTTTTAACAATTTGAAGAGCTCTCTCATTTCTGTTTTTTCATGTTCTTTATTGTAATAAAAGCTTTTCATCCTCCCTTTCAAATGTGCAGTTATTTCCCATCATAATAAAACAGGATAAATTTGAAGGCTCTGTTTCTCCTCTCGATACCAAGACATCCAGAAAACAACACGATTGAAACGTTAAAATTAAAATGGTAAGAAAGCAAAACAAGCAAAAACAGAAATAAGGAAAAAGATTATGTCTTGTGTTATTCGGCCTGAACGATGCAAACAATGTAATCTCGTGCCTAGTTTGTGAATTATTCAGCACATGATTATGACTTCTAAGCGGATTTGATGATTGAGCATTTAAAAGTTTAATCCAAAATTCACTGTGCAGTGAGCTGAGCCGCTTCAAGTCGCTCAGTGCAACAGTGCCTCTATCGTATTGTCAGAGATTAGCAGCCTTGGAGGAGAATGACGCGCGCGATTAAGTTGAAAAGACGAACAACTCTTCTGAGAATTATAAAATTGTACAATATGGAGAGAGGCCGTTCAGCCCATCGTGCCTGTGCTAGCTCTTTGAAAGAGGTATCTGCTTTATCTCCTTCCCTCACCTGCTCTTCCCGCTTAGCCCTGCAAGTTTCTCCTATGCAATTATATATCCAGTTTCCTTTTGAAAGTTACCGAATCTGCTTCCAGGTACGGCATTCATAACATACCCGCTATTTCCAAAAAAAAAAGCACCCTCCACGTCCTCCCTCTGTCTTTCTTTATTGGGAGTTATTTGAAAGCTGCGCCCTCTGGTTAACGACTGTCCTGTCACTTTCTCCTTCTTTACTCTATCACAACCGCTCAGAATTTCCAACACCTCTGTTCAGTCACGCCTTCCCCTTCTCGGCTCCAAAGAGCCAGCATCTAAAAAGCTATTGGACTGAGCAACAGTGAAATGTAAAGTCGGAATGCTACCAAGAGGTATGCGGTTCGTCCAATTGTTAATACACTTTACCTTAGCCATCATTTAAATTAACATTGTAATTGTGGCATTTTCGGCGACACGCAAGACTGTTATTTCGGTGAAAATCCTAATTACCTCCCTTAGTTTTACTTCCTAAAATCCATACACACATCCTGAGCACTATTCACAGAATCACCAATTTGTGAGATTGATTTTGTTTAAAGTGTTAATTTATTTACCAGATAGTATAGTAAGCTGCCTTATTGAGGTAATAACTGATTCATGTCACTCCTCATTTTCAGGGAGGAAATCATACCTTCATGAATGAGGAAAATATTGCAGAAGTTTGAAACTTTGTCCCATATTAAATTTATGAAAACCTCTAAGAAATATGAAAAGCTCTGTCATTGCTGATATGGATCTTCTGTCTTGCAATGAAGTGAAGGATCGAGAACCAGAGGGCACAGATTTAAAGCATTTGTTAAGAGAAGCAAAAGTGATATGAGGAACATACAAACATACGAACATACGAATTCGGAGCAGGAGTAGGCCACTCGGCCCCTCGACCCTGCTCGCCATTCAATAAGTTCATGGCTGAACTGATCACTCCACATTTCCACCGACCCCCGATAACCTCCCATCCCCTTGTTTATCAAGAATCTATCTACCTCTGCCTTAAAAATATTCAAAGACTTTGCTTCCACTGCCTTTTGAGGAAGAGAATTCCAAAGACTCACGACACTCTGAGAGAAAGAAATTCTTTTCAACTCTGTCTTAAATGGGCGTCCTCATATTTTTAACCAGTGACGCCTAGTTCTAGATTCTCCCACTAGGGGAAACTTCCTTTCCACATCGACCCTGTCAAGACCCCTCAGGATCTCCTTTGTTTCAATCAAGTCGCCTCTTACTCTTCTAAATTCCTGCGGATACAAGCCTAGCCTGTCCAATCTTTCCTCCTAAGACACCCCGCCCATTTCAGGTATTCGCCTAGGAAACCTTCTCTGTACTGCCTCCAATGCATTTACATCTGTCCTTAAATAAGGAGACCAAAGCTGCACAGAGTATTCGAGATGTGGTCTCACCAATGCCCTGTATAACAGAAACATAACATTGTTACTTTCATTTTCAATTCCTCTCGTAATAAATGATAGCATTCCATTAGCCTTCTTTATTTCTTGCTGTACCTAACTTTTTGTGACTCATCCACTAGAACACCTAGATCCCTCTGCACCTCAGAATTCGGCAGTCATTCTCCGTTTAAGTAATATTCTTCTTTTATTTCCTTCCTGCCAAAGTGAACAACTTCACATTTTCACACATTATACCGCATCTGCCAGATTTTTTTGTCCACTCACTCAACCTATCTATATCGGTATGCAAACTCCTTATGTCCTCTTCACAACATACTTTCCTACCTATCCTTGTGTCCTCTGAAAATTTAGCTGCCACGCCATCGCTCCCCTCATCTAAGTCATTGATATAAATTGTATAAAGTTGAGGCCCCAGAACAGTCCCCTCTGAGACTCCATTCGTCACATCCTGCCAATCACATCTTCTATCGATACTAATATGTTACCACCTACACCATGAGCTCCTACTTTGTGCAATAGCCTTTTATGTGGTGCCTTGTCAAATGCCTTCTGGAAATCCAAGTACGGTACGTCAATGGGTTCCCCTTTATCCACAGCGCATGTTACTCCTTCAAAGAACTCCAATAAATTGGTTAAACATGATTTCCCTTTCACAAAACCATGCTGACTATTCCCGATTACCTTGAGTTTTTCTAAGTGCCCAGCTATAGCCTCCTTAATGAGCGATTCTAACCCCTTCCCCACGACAGACGTCAAGCTATTTAGAAGCCTAATGTCTTCTGCCTAGCCTTCTTGAATAAAACGGTTATATTTGTTACTTTCCGGACTATAGGACCTTTCCAGAATCTAGCAAATTTTGAAAAATTAACACCAATGCATCTGCTGCCTCATTAGCCACCTCTTTTAACACCTTAGGATGAAAACCATTCGGACCCGGGGATTTGTCAGCACACAGCACCAAAATAATATTTTTTTCACGCAACGAGTCATGAAGGTCTGGAATACACTGCCTGAGAATATGGTGGAGGCTTTTGTATTTGAAGCATTGAAAAAGTAATTAGACTGTTATCTTAAAAGGAAATATGTGCAAGGTTAAGAGGAGAAGGCGGGGAATGGAACTGGGTGAATTGCTATTTAGGAGAACCAGTGCAGACACGATGGGCCGAATGGCTACCTTCTGCACTGTAACAATTCTGTGATTCTGTGAATTCCGCTTTCAAGCTATATTTCCTAACACACAGGTTTTTATTTAAATTTCACATCGTTGCAGAATAAGCATTTGTCTTCAGCACACGAAACTTCAAATAAAAAGAAATAAAGGAGAAAAGGAAGCGAAAGAAGAGAGCGAGCAAAAGACAGAAAGAAAAAGGGAGAGAGAAAAAGAGGAAAAGGAAGAAACAATGAAGTAAAATAAGATAGAAAGGAAGAATGCAGGAAGGAAGAAAAGAAGCGCAAATGCCTTCTATTCAGCTATTCGGCTAGGACAATGCAAACAATCTAACCCCATGTTGTAGTTTGTGCATTTAGCAGCACAAGATGTATGCTTTGAAAGTGGCTGTGGTGCTCCAGCACCGAGAGGGTTAATACGGCGCTGAGAGAGTAATCATCTGAACCGCTGTAAGTAGCTGGGTGCAACAGTGCCCCATGTGTATTGTCACCGATTGACAGCCATTGTGCAGAATGACTCAGCGAAGCAGAAACCGCTCACTCCTTCGAACCATAGAATGGTATAGCACGGAAGGAGGGCCTTCAGCCCATCGCGCATCTGACGACTCTTTGAAAGAGCTATGTAATTAGTCATATTCGCCCTGCTCTCTCTGCGTTGGCCTCTAAATATCTCCTTTAAAGTACTTCTCAAATTTCCTTTTGAAAGTTGTGATTGAATCTGCTTTCACTGCCCTTTCAGGCAGTACATTCCAGATCAGAACTACTCACTGAAGGAATAAAATAAAGTACCTCAGAATTTGTTACTTGTCCTTAGAGTTTGCTTTCTGTCTCCAGTATCTGGGAGAGTATGTGGGGCTGAATGGGCTTGCAGTTGGAACTCGGTTTCTGTTATATGGGAACTAACTGGTTAAGTAACTCTAAGCAAGTGGATTGTTTTTCATGTGACCAGTTCCGGAATGCTGTAATTTTCTTGGATGCTTAAAATTTGAATTGAAATTGTCACAATCAAGATAACTTTCTTCCATCTTGTCATCTTTCTTTCCTCTGTCTTTCTTTGGTCATTGTCTCGACAATGGATTGTGTTGATCCCACTCATTATTTAGGAACTAATTTCTCATGGCCAGTATATATCGGAAGTCGTGTTACAACTGTACAGGGTGTTGGTTAGGCCACACCTGGAGGACTGTGTACATTTTTGGTCCCCGAATTGAAGAACGGATATACTGGCATTGGAGACAGTTTAAAAGACATGCACCAGGCTGATTCCTGGGATGAAGGGGTTGACTTATCAAGAATGGCTAAACAGGTTTGGCCTTTATTCATGAGAGTTTCGAAGAATGAGGACCTCGTTGCTACGTATGAGGGGGCTCGACAGGGTAGAAGTTGAGTAGATGTTTCCACTTGTGGGGGAATCTCGAACTAGGGGACACCAAATGAGGCCATATGGGTAGAACTTAAAAACAAAAAGGGGGTAATCACTTTGCTGGGAGTGTACTACAGGCCTCCAAACAGTCAGGGAGAGATAGAGCAGCAGAAATGTGGGCAAATCTCAGAGCGGTGTAAAAATAATAGCTTAATAATAGTAGGGGATTTCAACTTCCCCAAAATTAACTGGGATAGTCTTAGTACAAAAGGCTTAAAAGGGGGCGGAATTCTTATAGTACATCCAGGAGAGTTTTTTGAGCCAGCACATAGTGAGTCCTAAAAGAGGAGGGAGAGGAGGGGCAGTACTGGACCTAATCCTAGGGAATGAAGCCAGACAAGTGGTAGAAGTGTCAGTGGGGGAGCATTTCGGGGATAGTGACCATGACTCTGTAAGATTTAAGGTACTTATGGAGAAGGACAATGGTTGGACCGAAAATAAAGGTACGGAATTGGGGGAAGGCCGATTTCAATATTATCAAGCAGGATCTAGCCAAAGTGGGCTGGGAGCAGCTACTTGTAGGAAAGTTTACATCAGACCAGTGACAGTCATTCAAAAAGGAAATAGCGAGAGTTCAGGACCAACATGTTCCCGTAAAGGTGAAGGGTAGGACCTATAAGTCCGGAGAATGCAGGATGTCAAGGGACATAGTGAATTGGATAGGGAAGAGAAAGGAGGCTTATGGCAGATTCATACCGCTGAAAACAGCAGAGGCCCTTGAAGAGTATAGACATTGTAGGGGGGTATTTAAAAAAGTAATTAGGAGAGCGAAGAGGGGGCATGAAAAACACTGGTGGGCAAGATAAACGAGTATCCCAAGCCGTTTTATAAGTATATTAAGGACAAGAGGATAACCAGGGAAAGAGTAGGACCCATTAGGGACCAACGTGGCAATCTGTGTATGGAGCCGGAGGACATAGGTGAGGTTTTGAATGATTATTTTTCATCTGCGTTCACTATGGAGAAGGACGATGTAGGTGTAGAGATCAGGGAGGGGGGTCCTGATATAATTGAACAAAATAACATTAAAAGGGAGAAGGTATTAGCAGTTTTAGCGAGCTTACAAGTGGATAAATTCCCAGGCCCAGATGAGATGCATCCCAGGCTGTTATGTGAGGCAGGGAAGAAGATTGCAAGGGCTCTGACACAAATTTTCAAATCCTCTCTGGCCACAGGAGAGGTGCCAGAGGACAGCGATTGTGGTACCATTATTCAAGAAGGGTAGCAGGGATAAACCAGGTAATTACAGGCCAGTGAGTCTAACATCAGTGGTAGGGAAACTATTGGGAAAAAACTCTGAGGGACAGGATTAATCTCCACCTGGAGAGGTAGGAATTACTCACGGATAGTCAGCATGGCTTTGTCAGGGGGAGATCGTGTCTAACTAACTTGATTGAATTTTTCGAGGCGGTGACTAGATGTGTAGATGAGGATAAAGCAGTTGATGTAGTCTACATGGATTTCAGTAAGGCTTTTGATAAGGTATCACATGGGAGATTGGTTAAGAAGGTAAGAGCCCATGGGAACCAGGGCAATTTGGCAAATTGCATTCAAAATTGGCTTAGTTGCAGGAGGCAGAGTGTGATGGTCGAAGGTTGTTTTTGCGATTGGAAGCCTGTGACCAGTGGTGTACAACTGGGATCAGTACTGGGACCCTTGCTGTTTGTAGTGTACATTAATCATTTAGACATGAATATAGGAGGTTCGGAGATGACATGAAAATTGGTGGTGGCATAAATAGTGAGGAGGAAAGTCTTAGATTGCAGGACGATATAGATGGGTTGGTAAGATGGGTTGAGCAGTGACAAATGGACTTTAATCCTGAGAAGTGTGAGGTGATGCATTTTGGGAGGACTAACAAGGCAAGGGAATATACCATGGATGGTAGGAACCCAGAAAGTACAGAGGGTCAGAGGTACCTTTGTGTACTTGTCCATAGATCACTGAAGGCAGCAGCACAGGTAGATAAGGCGGTTAGGAAGGCCGATGGAATACTTGCCTTTGTTAACTGAAACATAGAATATAAGAGCAGGGAAGTTAGAATAGAGCTGTATAAAACGCTAGTTAGGCCGTTGCTGGAGTACTGTGTACAGTTCTGGTTGCCACACCTCAGGGATGATGCGATTACGCTGGAGAGGGTGCAGAGGTGATACACCAGGATGTTTCCTTGGCTGGAGCATTTCAGCTATGAAGACAAACTGGATAGGCTAGGGTTGTTTTCCTTAGAGCAGAGAAGGGGGAACTTGATTGAGATATACAAAATTATGAGGGGTATAGATAGTGGAGATAGGAAAAAACATTTCCCTTATTGGAGGTGTCACTAAGCTGGGGGCACAGATTTAAGATAAGGGGCAGGAGTTTTAGAGGGGATTTGAGGGGAAAACAATTCACCCAGAGGGTAGTTGGAATCTGGTACACACTGCCTGAAAGGGCCGTAGAGGCAGGAACCATCACAACGTTTAAGAAGTATTTAGATGAGCACTTGAAACGCCATAGCATACAAGGCTACGGGCCATGTGCTGGAAAATGGGATTAGAATAGATAGGTGCTTGGTGGTTGGCACGGACACGATGGGTTGAAGGTTATGTTTCTGTGCTATATAAGTCTATGACTCTATAGTTACAGAATAAGGGGATGCTCATTTGAAACTGAAATGTGAAGGAATTTCTTCTCTCAGAGGGTAGTCAATGTCTGGAATTCTCTACCCCAGAGAGTTGTGGAGGCTAGATCACTGGAAGTGTTTTAGAGGAGGCAGATAGATTTTTGAAATATTGGGGAGTTGGTGGCTATGAGGAGCTGGCATGAATGAGGAGTTGAGGTCTGGGGCAGATCAGCCATGATATTATTGAACGGCGGAGCAGGTTTGATGGGATGAATGGCCTACTCCTGCTCCTATTTCTTATGTTCTTATGAAGCATATATTTTATTATTATTATCGTCAGAGGTTGTGGAGATGGAGGTCAGAAGGACAATCTGTGCAAGCACAGCCTTTGCTGTTTATTCTTTTCAACTTTACTTCTCTGTCCGACCGTGCATTGTTCACTTGCGCCCCGTTGTGGCTATTCGGAAAATTGCATTGCATATAATTTATATTGCATTGACAACACAGGAACAGGACATTCGGCCCAGCTGGTCTATGCTACTGCTTATGCTCCACACGAGCCTTTTTCCAACCGACTTCACCTCATCGTTTCAGCACATCCGTCTCTTTCTTTCTTCACCGTGTATTAATCTAGCTTTCTCTGAAATGCAAGTTCTCTTGCAAGTTCTCCCTCTGACCGCGTGGGTTTTCGCCGGGTGTTCGGTTTCCTCCCACAGCCAAAGACTTGCAGGTGATAGGTAAATTGGCTGTTGTAAATTGCCCCTAGTGCAGGTAGGTGGTAGGGAATATGGGATTATTGTAGGGTTAGTATAAATGGGTGGTTGTTGGTCGGCACAGACTCGGTGGGCCGAAGGGCCTGTTTCAGTGCTGATTCTCTAAATTAAAAAAATAAATAAATAAAAAATAAATGTATCTAAATTTTCACCTCAGGCCCTACCTAAGGTAAAACAAAACTCCACATTCTCACCACTTGGTAAACAAGCTTCTCCCCAATTCACTATTGAATTTATTAGCGACTTTCTTATGTCCATGGCCCCTGGTTTCAGTCACTTAATTGGTTAGTTCCCATATAAACGAAACCACATCCCAAGATGGCGGGACTGTCCTATGAAGAGAGATTGGCGAAACTGAGTCTGTGTTCTCTAGAGTTTCAAAGAATGAGAGGTGATCTCATTGAAACCTACAAAATACTTAAAGTGATCGACAAAGTAGATGCAGCTAAGATGTTTCTCCCGGTTGAGGAGCCTAGAACTCGGGGACACAATTTCAAATTAGTGGGAAGCCACTGAGGACAGAGATGAGGAGAAATTTCTTTACTCAGAGGGTTGTGAATCTTTGGAATTCTCTACCCCAGAAGGCTGTTGAAACTCAGTCATTGAGTATGTTTAAAGGAGAGATTGACAGATTTCTAAATACAAATGACATAAAGGGATTTGGGGATTGTGTGGGAAAAGGGCTTTGAAGCCATGACCATATTGAATGGCGGGGCAGGCTCGATGGGCTGAATGGCCTACTTCTGCTCCTATGTTCCTACTAGTTCCAGTATGATTTGATAGTTAATTCAAAGACATGGCTGCAGGATGACATAGATTTGGACCTGAATTGAAGGGTACATGGCATTTAGGACCGACTTGGAGCTAGGAAAAGGTGGACGGGTGGCTCTGTTAATTCATGATGGTATTAGCACAATCGAGAGGAATGACCTAACTTCAGGAAACCAGGATGTAGAAGCAGTTTGAGTAGAGATGAGAAATCATAAAGGCAAGAAGTCACTTGTGGAAGTGATGTACAGGCCACCTAACATTAACCACACTATAGGATGGGATATAAAGGAAGAAATAAGGGCAGCTTGTCAGAAAGGTACGGCTATAATCTGGGGTAGTTTAACCTACATATAGACAGGAAAAATCAAATGGGCAGAGGTAGCTTAGATGAGGAATGTATGGAATGTTTTCGGGATAATTTCTTGGAACAGTACGTTCTGGAGCCAACCAGAGAGCAGGCTATACTAGACCTGGTATCGTGCAAGGAAACAGGATCAACTAATGACCTCATAGTTAAGGCGCCCCTAGGTAGCAGCGATCATAATATGTTTGAATTTTACATTCAGTTTGAGGGAGAGAAAAGTGGGTCGAAGACTAGTATTTTAAACTTAAATAAGGGCAATTAAGAGGGCATGAAAGCAGAGCTTGCTCATGTGAATTGGCAAATTAGCTTAAGGGGTAGGTCAAAAGAGATGCAGTGGCAGACATTTAAGGGGATATTTCAGAATACACCGAATAGAACATTCAAACGAGAAACAAAAATTCCAAGGGGGCGGCGGGACAGGCGGCTCGCCATCGTGGTTAAGTAAAAAAATTAAAGATAGCATCAAACTTAAAGAAAAAACATATATTTATGCAAAGATGGGAGGCAGGTCAGAAGATTGAACAGAACATAAAAAAAGCAAAGAATGACTAAAAGATTGATAAGGAAAGTCAAATTAGAGTACGACACAAAGCTAGCTGGGAATATAAAGACAGATAGTAAGAGTTTCTATAGATATTCTAAAAAGAAAAGAGTTAATAAAGTGAGCGTTCGTCCAATAGAAAGTGAGTCTGGGGAATTAATAGCAGATAATAAGGAGATGGCAGGTGAATTGAAGTTAGTTTGCATCGGTCTTCACTATAGAGCATGCAAGTAACATCCCAGAATTACCCATAAGTCAGGAAATAAATCAGTTTCTCACTGCCTTCCATTTCCTGTCTTACGGCTGATTCTGGGATGTTACTTGCATGCTCTATAGTGAAGACTGATGCGAAATAACTGTTTAATTCACCTGCCATCTCCTTATTGTCTGTTATTAATTCCCCAGACTCACTTTTTACAGGACGAACGCTCACTTTGTTATCTCTTCATTTTTAAATATCCGTGGAAACTCTTTCTATCTGTCTTCATGTTGCTAGCTAGCTTTATTTTGTTCTCTAATGTTACCTTCCTTATCAATCTTTTAGTCATTCTTTACTGTTTTTTTAAATTCTGTCCAATCTTCTGACCTGCCTCCCATCTTTACGCAATTATAGTCTTTTTTCTTTAAGTTTGATACTATCTTTAACTGTTTTAGATAACCATGGATGGTGGGTCCCACCCTTGGAATTTGTCTTTCTCGTTGAAATGTATGTATTCTGTGTGTTCTGAAATATCCCCTTAAATGTCTGCCACTGCATCTCTATTGACCTATCCCTTAACCTGATTTGCCAGTTCACTTTAGCTAGCTCTGCTTTCATGCCCTCATAGTGGCCCTTATTTAGGTTTAAAATACTAGTTTTGGACCCACTCTTTCCCTCAAACTGAACGTAAAATTCAAACATATTATGATCACTGCTACCATGGGGTGCCTTAACTATAAGGTTATGAGGAAGAAATGGACCAGCTAAACTTATATATGCTAGAGTTTAGAAGAGAATGAGGCAACTTGATTGAAATATATAAGATCCTGAGGGGTCTTGACAGCGTGGGTGTGGAAAGGATGTTTCCACTTGTGGGAGAATCTAGAACTGTTTAAAAATTAGGGGTTGCCCATTTAAGACAGAGATGATGAGAAATGTTGTCTCTCAGAGGGTCGTGAGCCTTTGGGACTCTTCCTCAAAAGGCAATGGAAGAAGAGTCTTTGAATATTTTTAAGGCAGAGGTAGATAGACTCTTGATAAGCAAGGGGGTGAAAGGTTATTGGGAGTAAGCAGGAATGTGGTGTTGAGGTTACAATCAGATCTTTATTTTATTGAATGGCAGAGTAGGCTCGACGGGCCGAGTGGCCTACTCCTGCTCCTAATTCGTATGTTCGCCTGTTCGAAACATCAAGGATGGATGAATGGACTTCCAATGAGCAACAAGGAGGACAATGGAAAGCGAACGAGCTTTTACAAGCAATGTATTCGAACACCTTCACACACAAGTTATGTTGAATTAATGGTTCTAGTTTCAAAAAAGCTACAAATTTTATTATCTTTAGTTTGTTGCTTACAGCAGGAATTTTCATGCTGTTCGCTGTTCTAGTTTCTGCAGGATAGATGGACGGAAAGATAGTTATGATAAACAGGTTTTGTGATCATTGTAACAGTCGCAGTATGGTACCCAGAATTGGAAAAAATACTCCAGCCACTTTCGATAAAGGTTTACAGCTCGAGTCCAGCAGAGGGGAGATTGCCAAATGTGTGTGTCTGTGCGTGCGGGTGCGGATGTGTGGGCAGCGTGTGTAATAGAGACAGTCCAGCGGAGAAGAGATTTCTAAAGGTGTGTGTTTGTGTGTGTGTGGACAGTGTGTGATGCAGATAGAATCCAGCAGAAGGGAAATGCTGAAAGTGTGTGTGTGTGTCTGTGTGGACAATGTGTGTGAGACAGAAAGAATCCTGCAGAGGGGAGATTGCTAAAACTGTCTGTGTGGACAGTGTGTGAGACAGATAGAATCCTGCAGAGGGGAGATTGCTAAAACTGTCTGTGTGGACAGTGTGTGAGACAGATAGAATCCTGCAGAGGGGAGATTGCTAAAACTGTCTGTGTGTCTGTGTGGACAGTGTGTGTGAGACAGAAAGAATCCTGCATAGGGGAGATTGCTAAAACTGTCTGTGTGGACAGTGTGTGAGACAGATAGAATCCTACAGAGGGGAGATTGCTAAAACTGTCTGTGTGTCTGTGTGGACAATGTGTGAGACAGATAGAATCCTGCAGAGGGGAGATTGCTAAAACTGTCTGTGTGGACAGTGTGTGAGACAGATAGAATCCTGCAGAGGGGAGATTGTTAAAACTGTCTGTGTGTGTGTGTGGACAGTGTGTGAGACAGAAAGAATCCCGCAGAGGGGAGATTGCTAAAACTGTCTGTGTGGACAGTGTGTGAGACAGATAGAATCCTGCAGAGGGGAGATTGCTAAAACTGTCTGTGTGTGTGTGTGGACAGTGTGTGAGACAGATAGAATCCCACAGAGGGGAGATTGCTAAAACTGTCTGTGTGGACAGTGTGTGAGACAGATAGAATCCTGCAGAGGGGAGATTGCTAAAACTGTCTGTGTGTGTGTGTGGACAGTGTGTGAGACAGATAGAATCCTGCAGAGGGGAGATTGCTAAAACTGTCTGTGCGTGTGTGTGGACAGTATGCGTGATTTAAAAAAATCACAGAATCACAGAATTGTTACAGCACAGAAGGAGTCCATTCAGCCCATCGTGTCCACACTGGCTCTCTGAAAGAGCAATTCCCTCAGTTCCATTCCCCCGCCTTTTCCCCATAACCCTGCACATTCGTCCTTTTCAGATAACTGTCTAATTCCCTTTTGAATGTTTCAATTGAACCTGCCTCCACCACGTTCTCAGGCAGCACATTCCAGACTTTAACCACTCGCTGTGTGAAAAAGTTTTTCCTCATGTCACTTTTGCTTCTCTTACCAAATACTTTAAATCTCTGCCCTCTCGTTCTCGATCCTTTCACGAGTGGGAACAGTTTCTCTCTATTTACTCTGTCCAGACCCCTCATGACTTAGAATACCTCAATCAAATCACCTCTCAGCCTTCTCTTCTCCAAGGAAAACAGTCCTAACTTCTCCAATCTATCTTCATAACTGAAGTTCCTCATCCCGGGAACCATTCTCATGAATCTCTTCTGTACTCTCTCCAGTGCCCTCACGTCTTTCCTAAAGTGTGGTGCCCAGAACTGGACACAATACTCCAGCTGAGGCCGAACTAGTGTGTTGTACAAGTTGAACATAACTTCCTTGCTCTTGTACTCTATGCCTCTGTTAATAAAGCCCAGGATACTGTATGCTTTGTTAACCGCTCTCTCAACCTGTCCTGCTACCTTCAATTATTTATGGACATATACATCGCGGTCCCTCTGCTCCTGCACCCCCTTTAGAATTGTATTCTTTATTTTATGTTGCCTCTCCATGTTCTTCCTACCGAAATGAATCACTTTGCATTTCTTTGCATTGAACTTCATCTGCCACCTGTCCGCCCATTCCACCAACTTGTCTATGTCCTTTTGAAGTTCTACACTATCCTCCTCACAATTCACAATGCTTTCAAGTTTCGTATCATACACAAACTTTGAAATTGTGCCCTGTGCACCAAAGTCTCGGTCATTAATATATATCAGGAAAAGCAAGGGTCCCAACACTGATCCCTGGGGAACTCCACTACAAACCTTCCTCCAGTCCGAAAAACATCCATTAACCATTACTTTTCGCTTCCTGTCACTCAGGCAATTCCGTACCAATGTTGCTACCGTCTCTTTTATTCCATGAGCTATAGCTTCACTCACAAGTCTGTTGTATGGCACTGTATCAAACGCCTTTTGAAAGTCCATGTACACCACATCAACAGAATTGCCCTCATCAACTCTCTCTCTGTTACCTCCTCAAAACACTCCAGTAAGTTAGTTAAACATGATTTTTCCTTCACAAGTCCATGTTGGCTTTCTTTAATTAGCCCGCATGTGTCCATGTGACAGTTAATTTTTCCCTAATTAATCTTTGTAGACGTCCCCCCACCACCTAAGTTAAACTGACTGGCCTGTAGTTGCTGGGCTTATCTATACATCCTTTTTTGAACAAGGGTGTAACGTTTGTAATTCTCCAGTCTTCCATCACCCCCGAGTCTAAGGAAGACTGGAAAATTATGGCCAGTGCCTCCGCAATTTCCACTCTCACTTCCCTCGCTATCCTTGGATGCATCTCACCCGATCTTGTCTTATCCACTTTAAGTACAGATAGCCTATCTAATACCTCCTCCTTATCGATTTTAACCCTTCTAGTGTGTTAATTATCTCCTCTATCACTACTGCCTGGGTTGCATCTTCTTCCTTGGTAAAGACTGATGCAAAGTATCAGTTAATACCTCAGATATTCCGCCTGCTTCCATTCCTAAATCCCCGTTTTCGTCCTTAATCAGCCCTACCCCACGTTTTGCCACCCTCTTACTATTTATATGTCTATAGAAAAGTTTGGGATTCTCTTTTATGTTAGCTGCCAGTCTCTGTTCATACTCTCTCTTTACTTCTCTTATTTGATTTTCACTTCCCTTCTGAACCTTTTATATTCAGGCTGGTTCTCAATTGTACTCTCTACCTGAAATCTGTCATAAGCACACTGTTCCTTCTTTATCTTAATCTCAATCTCTTTTGTCATCCACGGAGCTCTGGATTTGTTTGCTCTGCCTTTCTCCTTCGAGGGAATATGCCTTGACTGTGTCCGAACTATCTCTTCTTTGAAGTTAGCCCATTGTTCAGCTGCCGTTTTGTATGCCAACTTTTGATTCCAATTTATTGATATATTTATTTATTGATAGAATCCAGCAGAGGGGAGTTTGCTGAAGGTACCCGTCTGTGCGTGTTTAAGTGTGTGGACAGTAAGAGTCGAGCAGAGGGGAGATTGCGTGTGTTTGTGTCGCTGTGTGTCGAAAGTGTGTGCTTTAGATAGATTCCAGCAAAGGGGAGATTGTTAAATGTATGGTTGTGTGCGTGTAATACAGATAGAGTCCAGCAGAGGGAGATTACTAAAGATGTGCATTATGAATAGAAAGTCATAGGCAGGGAACTCGTTTTCGTTTTTGTTTCGTGGGCAGCAGTTCTTGATCAGACAGATATCACTGTGTGGAGTATGGAGCAGTATCCAGCAAACTGCTGCTGGGAAGTGGGACCAGTCTGATAATGGAACCGAGTGAGTACCTTGCTCATCTTTATTGCCCCAAAATGGTGAAGTGATATTCTGAAAATAGATTTTAAAAGGTATCCTGATGATAATCGAGTTATTATCTATCCGACTATGAAAGTGTAAAAGACTAAGGCCCAAGGCATTCAGTCCATTACTCTCCTGCTTATTCCTCTCTACAGCTACCTATCAATGGTCACGAACTGTTCTCTCTCCAAAGATCTGCTTCTGAATTTGTCTCAACTGATTATTCGATTTTCTCTTCAAGCTTGACCTAGTCACTGCTTCACCCCCTCCCCCTCCCCCACCCCTACCCTTGCCTGTGACCAGCGGTCCAACCCCATTCATAATAATTCCAGTGTTTGTTTTTTAATTGAGACTTCACCAACTAAGGATATTATAAAGGTTCAATTCAGAAAAGTAGAAGATTGAAAATGTGAATGAAATCGAAGCATTTGATTCGGCGATAGGGCAACAAAATAATTGTCCTAACGGTTTCGAGTCAGTGATCCTTACAAAACACGATTGCTGTTGTACTTAACCGTTACCCTCTGTACTTAGAGGCGATGGACCAATAATGACATAACTGCAGTTGGAGACTGCAAGCTCAATGGTCAAGGTCACAGATTTTAATTGCACTACTGCAGGTTTTTGTTAATGTATGTGACACCGTGTGACTTCTGGATCAGCAGCTGATCCGCTTAAGTTTGGTAAAGGGACCAAACTGTTGGTAACACCGAGTGAGTAATTGCAAAATTATTGTGTTTCTTCCTGGTGTAAATAATATACAAGGTGTCTGATCCAGAAGTCATTGTATACAATAACTGGAATGCAAATCCAGGCATAACTGATGGGAGACAATAAGGGGGGAAAGGATCAAGAGTGCGTTTGGAGGAGAAATCTAAGGTATTGTGTTTATTTCCAGAAAACTGGAGACGGCGGTGGAATTTCAATCGAATTTTATTAAGTTATGAAGGGTTTAAAAGGAGTAAATTCGGAAAAATTATTTCCTCTGTTTGGGAAAGAAAGGAAAATAAAAGGGAGAAAGTTTGATGGAATCAGAGAAGGATAGAAAAAGTGAAAGATAAATAGAAAGATAGATCGTGAGAGAGAAGGATAGATAGAGAGAAGGGAAGAAAGAGTGAAGGATAGATATAAAGATAGATAGAGAGAGAGAAATATATAGATAGCAAGAGAGAAGGATAGATAGAAAACAAAACTCAGAGAACTCCTATTACAGGATGTTTCCTGATGGGTTATTCAGGTTGACCATCTGGACGTCATCCAGTTTTTTTGTTTGCTAAGCTTTGCAGCACAGTGGGATTTCTGGAGCAGTTGGTCACAAACTAACATTTGGAAGTGGAACGGAGCTGTTGGTGAAGTAAGTGTTTAAGATGTTCTGCCGCGGCTGCTTCCACGTTAAAATGTGGCTGTACTGGAACAAGCGCGGAGTCCAGGCAGCGCCGACATGCTTATCAACTGAGCTTCTTCTTCTAGTTAGTTGAAATCCCAATCCGCTCACCCCTCCTCCCTCACACCCATTTTTCCTTTTTAGCAACAACTCCCAGACTTTATAACATGTTCTCTGTTTGTCTTGTGTTGCTGCTCTTCTGGGTTGGTTGACGCTGTGAAACCAGAGTCTTTTTGTCAGGGCTTGAACTGCTGTGTGAATATAGGAACAGGAGGATGGAAGACGAGCTTTGGGAGTGGGACCACTCTCACAGTCCAACCCAGTAAGTCGATTTCAGTGTCTACACAGTGAAAGTAGTGCAGTGGATCCCTTTCCTCCGTGAAAATTCGAAGCAACTGCCCAAGCAAAGCAAGGTCCAGATGGGACCGCCTCTTCATCTCTCACTATATTTCCGTCCAGGTATGGGACATTATAAGGGATAATTCAGAAAGGGATGCCGTCCTCATTTTAAAATTCACATCCGTGTGTTAAAATCCCCTCCGAGGCCGTGCCTTAATCTGCCTTGGCCCCAAAATCTGGAATTCCCTCCCCAGAGCTCTTCAACTCGCTATTGTGTCTATTTCCAGTAAATTGGAGAGGGCAGCGGAATTTTAATAGAATTTTATAAAATTATGAAGGGATTAGAAAGAGTAAATTCGGGAAGACTATTTCCTCTGGTTGCGGGTGAAAGGAAAATGAAAGGGAGAAAGTTGGATAGAATCAGAGAAGGATAGAAAGAGTGAAGGATAGATGGAAAACTGGATAGAGAGAGACGATAGAAAGAGTGAAGGATAGCTAGAAAGATAGATAGATTCTACATTAACCACCGCTTAAAACCTACCTCTTTGGCCAGGTGTTTTAGTCTTCTATCCTGATATATCTTTATGGGTCTTGGTGCCACCTTTTGTTAGGTACTGCTTCTGTAAGTGTCTTGGGACGGGTTGCTAAGGTAATGATATATAAAAGCAAGTTGGAGTTGTGAACTTGGGAGTGAAATGTGTATGAATGTGCCATTCCCCTTGTGCAAACAATGGGGTAAATTTTAACTTTGGGCACCTGGTGCAAATGGGTGGGAAGGCGGTGAAAGTTCTCTCTAGCAGAGACGCAAAAGTGGCGGTATTGGATTGGCTGCCCATTATCTGGAGCGCCTGATATTCCGTTGGATTGACTGCAATGGAACTAAATGTCAAGAGCTGCACAGAGAGCAAGTAGTCAATCTGACATCGCCTGTTCTGCGCCGCCGCCCGGGGTGGACTTCAGCCCCAGGCGATGTAGAATCTGCGGCTTGTTTTACACCTCGCCCGATTTTCCTTTCTACTGAAGTCCGTGAGGAAGGAAAATCGGGCGGGCGTACAATGGGCGGCTCATGCAACATCGCACATTTCTCCCTTTCATCCACAGTTAAAATTCCACCCTTTTGGAAACGCTCGGTCCAAAATGTACATTAGAATTCAGAGAAACAGCAATAACAATGAACAGGGTCAAATGCAAAATGCATGAAGGAGATTCGGAGGATGACAATGCGGATAATAACAGTATGAATACCACACTTCAAAACAAAAGTACTTCAATTGGATTTGAAGCGCTGTGTGTTGTCCTGAAGTCTTTAACATCGCTATATATTTTCACGTTCTTTCTTTATCATCATCGTTCTGCTATACATCAAATTCATTGGAAGAAATACGATTACCATAGGCAAGGTGTGTGCTGGTTATGTTTTTGTTGTGGTGTTTTTTACTGTGTGAATCAAGGATCAGGTTACAGTCTCATCTTTGGAAGCGGGACCAAGCTTTCTGTAGAACCGAGTGAGTTTTCTTTGGCTTTGTTTGATGCGGGATTGAACTGTATGTATGTCCAGTGATTACTCCAAAGGCTTTATTTAATGATTACGCTAGCTGTTATCTTCAATACCAACTCCATCGCAGTAAAATACATTTCCACCTACTTTGTCAAACGGGAGGGTAATAGACACGATGAAAAATCATACATTCATGATTATTTGAAATATAACCTAATCGTTAGTGAATAAAGAATAACTGAGTATAGCACTTAATTCAAATCATTATTATATTATTAGTGCATAAAACTCATAGTTCAGATTCTAATGCAGTTTTCCCCCTGTGCTCTTTCGAATTAAAGTCAGATGTTACCGATTTGTATTTTGAAATGTACATTTTTGGGGAATTCTGCATATTTCTTATCAAACATTATCATATATATTTCTAAACGAGTATGAAAGCGACCTGATTGACTTGGTGGGATGAGGCTTAGGTTGGAAAGTCAAATGGAAGCGAACAGAAGGCGAAAGCTAAATGCAAGGAGAAGTGTAACTAATGCAGAGACGGAGATGGGTGCACGGGTGCAGTGATTTGGCAGGGTCGGGGTTTTTGTCCTATATTGTGACACTGTGTGTCCCAAACTGGAAGCGACACGCTTACATTCGGCGGTGGAACTAAACTCTTCATAGTACCCAGTAAGTATTTTGATTTACACGTAGTGTTTGCTGACCCTGGGCAGTTGCAGCGGAGAAAATAGACAAAAAAATGGATGAAATTGGGGAGAGGGAAAGCGCTGAAAACGATGCTAAAGGTTCGAGAAGCACAACATAATCCTTTCAAAGAGTGTTGCCAGTCGGGTTAAAGCACAACACTCTACCTGCATTTGAAGGAAAAAACAGGTCCGTTATTCATTACTAGTAGAGTGGTCAACAGAGAGAAGGTTCAGTTATTGAAAAGGCAGTGCCCTGCATTGCTTTGTCTGTCTGCCTTCCCTGCCCACTAACTGAAATGGCATTTGACAAAAATAATATTAGAACATTCTAAGAAAGAAACTCTCTGTCCGGGGTCTCAACTTTTTACCATAAGTTCATGACATGGATGAAAGAATGGAGAATTGGTTTTCCATGCTTGAGTTGACACTACGTTAGGTTGTATGACAGACAAATCCAAAGGGAGATGGACGGACTAAGTTAACGGGTAAAAGCTGTGACAGATGGAGTCCAATGTGGCACAGGGTGAGGTCGCTCACTTTGCCACCTAGAAAAACAAATTGAAATAATTTCTTAATGGCGAGAGGCCCGGAGAAGGGTAGGAACCAAGGAATCTAGTCAACCTTGTAGACAAAGAACTAAACATTAGTGCACATGTTTAACAACATTTGGGCTATTGCTCTTCATCACACATGGGCTGGAATATCAAAGCCAGGAGGTTATGCTTCAATTGTAGAGAGTCCTGGCCAGACCCTCTCTGGAGGAGTGCATTCAGTTTTAGGCACTGCCTGCCCCTCAGCAGGGATGTACAGGCCTTGGAGGAGGGTGTAGAAAAGATTCAGCAGGATGATATCGGGGTTCAAAGGGTTACATTACGGGGAGTGATGGAACAAACAGCCCTGGAGCTCGGAAGGTTGAGGGATGCTCGAATCGAGGGAATGAAACGATAAACGGTAAATGCAGATCAACTACTCCCTCTGGTGGGGAAATACAGAAGAAGGGATTCGAGCCTCAGAGCTGAGCACTTTTAGGAATAAAATCAGGATGCACTTTCTTCACACAAAAGTGTCACAGAAATTTGGAAACCTTCACCAAAAGACAGCAGATATTAGCTAAATTGAAATCTCAACCGTTGTGATCCGTTAGATTGCTGTTAGATTCGAGGGTCTGAATTCCGGTTTCGATATCCCATCTTCAGCAAGGGGATCATGACAGATGGTGTAAGAGCAAGTAAATCGAGCTGAGGTACATCAACTAATAGAATGGCGAGATAGGCTCAAGGGACTGAGTGTCCCATTCCTCTTCCTACGCTCCTGAAAATAAGCAAACGTGGGTTTCTCTACCAATACGCTTTTATTGTCATGCCACTTGGCATCGTGTGGATTATGCAGGTATGAAACTGACATTTGGAAGCGGGTCAAAGGTATCTGTAGAAGCAAGTAAGTAAAATGCCAAGAGCTGGCTGGAAAAGGCATCAAAACGTTTTTCCAGTTCTATTAAATGCGGATTTTACGCTGATATAACAGAGAAAATGACAGGAAACAAAAATTCACCTTAAAAAGGCGCAACTGTAGTGACGCTAAGTGAGCATTCGAGTGAATGTTAATACAACTGCCGTTATAGCTGCCGTGGGGTAGATTTTGTCAAGCAGTTTAGCACTGTGTGAAGACTGGAATATCAGGGAAGCTCACATTCGGAGCTGTAACTAGAATGATTGTCCAGCCCAGTAAGTTGTCAGGTGTAAATAGTTTATCATTTCCTTCTCTCAGCACAAAGATGTTTTTTAATGAATTAATTTTGGGGATATGGCCAGCACAGACAAGCCCAACATCTTTGTCCATCCAAGTTGGTAGTGAGCTGCCTTCTTAACCCAGGTTAAGTCCATGTTATCGATCTTAATGCTTAACAAAATACGCAGGCCCAGGAGCAAAGATGGGAATAGCATAATGAAAACAATGAACAATTCAGGCAACCCTGAGATAAGGTTTATTTTTGTGTTAGGTTTCACCAAACGCTAACTAGGTCTCCCCTAACCAGAGCTCCCATAGGGAATTCAAATGCTCAAACATTATGCCGTACTTTACTGACAATAACCCTGGGTGCAAATCATCCCAGCAGACAACAGGGCTGGAACAAGGGATGTAAAAGTTTGCACCAATGAATTCATTGTCTTTGAGATGAAGTTACCGTGGATCTGAAGAATCTGAAATTGGGGTCAGCATTGGTACAGTGGGCTTCCTTCTGCCCCGTGGAGGTTCCGCATTGGACTCCCTGTTGCAGTGCTTGAGGTTTTTGTAAGTGCGTTTCACAATGTGTGAATGCTGGAGGAGTAGCTGGCCAGTTAATATTTGGAAAGGGAACGCAATTGTCAGTCGAACCCAGTAAGTATCGGAAAATCATTTGAGGGCAATTGTTCAAACGGCAAATATTTCCTTATTGGTAACATTTGGCAAATAAACAGGCGAATGCTATATCAGCAAGATACAAACGTGCAAAATATAATTAGAGGGTTGGCGTTGGAGCTGAGTCTGTGATTAATCACAATGATAGAATTAATAACTGTATATTGGAGGTAATCAATAGCCATATTATTGCAGACTGGCTGTGCCGGTGAAAAGAATAAGGTGAAATCAAGATGAACAAATGAGAGGCGATGGTGCGTTGTATTTGAGGTTATTGTTCGGGTGTTTATCGATGTGTGGCTTATGGAGGTACAGGGAATAAGCACATCTTCGGCTCAGGGACTACAGTCACCGTGGTACCGAGTAAGTAGTTGGTATGATCGTGTGTTATTCGTATCCACACTATAGAACGAACTCTGCAGCTCGAGTGTTGACCATGAAATGAATCAAAATCATAAGGTTGAGGTAGATACAAACAGGGATAGGTACGGGAGGGTTACCACTTAGCAAGTAATTGACTCCCGCCATATTTCAGTAGCACCATGTCGGGAAAAAAACGGACAAAAATGTCCAGTGTCTCCAAAATATTCTTCGAATAGTCGAAAAATGGCTTGACAACTTGTATTGTCAGGCGGTTTTAGAAATTGCTTTATTACATAGTATATACTAGTGTCACACTTTTCTGTTTCTAAACTAATGGGATGCTGATCTGAGTAATATCACTACACTTCTTATTTGTTAATTGTAGTCTGACAGGAAGTGTATGACTATATATATGTTAAATTATCGAAGTTGAACCCCATTCTATTCAATTGGAGGCTATTCTGGTTCATGGAAGTTCTACTTTTATTGACTCCACCGATATAATAACAGACGCTTCAGCAGAGTATCTATTAGAGAAATCATTTAGAACACCCTCCACTTACAGTAACACTGCAATGCAACCTGAAAAGTTCGATGGAGGAGATTTTAAAAATGAAATTGTCTTGGGATGTGGGCATCGCTGGCAAGACCAGCATTTGCTGCCCATCCCTAATTGCCTTTGACAACTGAGTGGTTTGCTAGGCCATTTCCGAGGGCAGTTAAGAGTCTGTGAGTCTGGAGTCACATGTAGGCGAGACCAGGTAAGGACAGCAGATGTCCTTCCCTTGAGGCCAATAGTGAACCGAATGGGTTTTTACAACAATCAACAATGATTATATTAGACTCGTTTTCTTAAAAAAAAAATTCCAGATTGATTAATTAAATTTCAAGTCCACCTTATGCCGTGGTGGGATTTGAACGCATGTCCACAGAGCACTGGTCGAAGTCTCTGGGTTACTAGCCACCAACTGAATGTAACTGGATAAGACGGAGGCTGCATATGCTTATCTTTCCTCCTTAAATTCAATGTAAGAATCCAAAATAAGCAATTGTTGTCTCCAGTAAGGGAAGAGAACAGCCTCTGGATGGTTGTTTGTGCCTGTGTGTGGTAGTATTGTAAGGAGAAGTTAAAGACTAAGAATTATCGATCAGAAGATGATAGCAAGTCAATATTTGGAAGTTGAACCAAACTAACTGTGGCAGCCAGAGAATTTTCCAGTTCTGCTTTCTAACTGATTCCAGTGTGAGATTACTGCCCTGATGGAAGAGCTTTATGCAGTAAGTTGAACATTTGAATTCAACCATTTCAGCATAGTTGGAATAGTCTGCAGAAGTCTGGAAATCGATAGAGGGGCATTTCCTTCAAAGCGTCATCAAGAAATATAGATATGTAAATTTAACATAATCAGAAACCAGATACACAAGTCAGTGAATAAAGAGATTCAGTTAATAAGATCATTATAAAAACAAAGCACTTGGGTTTATTTCTAGTGGGATAGAATTGAAAAGTACAGGAGGAATGTTATACGTGTGTTGGACCTTGATTAAACCACACTCGCAGTTCTGGTCTCCGTATTATAGAAAGGGTCATAGAGGTTCTAGAGAACATGTAAAATGGATTCACTGGAATGCTACCAGAACTGAAAGGCTACACCTATTGGGAAGATTATCCTATAGAGGAGAGAAGACTGGGGGCGACCTAATTGAGGTCTTTCCGTAGCTATGCTGAGGCTAAGAGGGAGAAAGCTAGATCACTGGTCCTACCTGAGTTTTTGTAAAGGCAGTTGAGGCTGTGTGAAGTATGGGGGAGGCGGGCTGAACAGGCTAATATTTGGAAGTGGGACCAAACTGACTGTCGAACCGAGTGAGTATTGGAAGATCTATGTTTGTGTTTTTGCAGTTGGATAAAAGTTACAAGAAGCAAAACATTTGTGCAACAGCTAGGAATATTTAGTTATCAGACCTCCGTCCTAGGACTGGTCAGCATTTTTTACAAACATGATGCAAAATCAGGAAGACCAATCCCATTAAAAAACTGAGTGAACAGAAAAGCGGCGTATAAAATGTACCACTTATTTCAGTGTAACCCATTTATATAATGGTGTACAATAAACTGAATACATACCCCAGCTTTATTTATAGACGGGATATATCCGAGTGCAGAATTGGAACGATATACCCATGGATATCAGAGCTGAGTCTGAGTTCACTTTGGGAATACAGAAGGGTCAGAATTGAGATGAATTGATTTATACTGGAAGGGAAGGTGCTAGTTGGATTAGGTTTTCACAATTGTACCTTTATCCCAACGTACTTCAGGCTGTAATGAGCGCCCTGCTGGTATAACGCATTTAAATGAGAGTTGTTGGGGCATTTAGTCAACCTGTCCCCCAATTTAGAGCAAGTTGGTGTGGACAGGCTATAAGGTGTGAGAAAGAGAATGGGGAAAATTGTCATTGCTGTCATCTGGCGGGAAATCCGAGGCCATAGAATGATAGAATGATCCAGAATGAAAAGAGGTAGTTCGGCCCGTCAAGCATGGGGCGGCTCTTTGGTAGACCGATTCAATTAATCCCACTCCCTTGTTATTTTCCCCAGTCCTGTATTTGTTCCACTTCAATTATTTATCCAATTCTCTTTTGAGAATTCCTCTAGAGTTCCTATTGAATCTGCTTCCACCACACTTTCAGACAGATTCAGATCACAATAAGCTCGCTGTGCTTCAAGAAAAAATCTTCAGCTCTCCTCTGGCTCTTTTCTCCAATCTGTGACTCTGGTTACCGAACCTTCTGTCAGTGGAAACATTTTCTCTTGATTTACTTTATAATTGTGATTGTTGGCTTACTGCATAGGTTTGTGCTTATGCAATCGGGGGTCAGAGTGCTGAGGTTTTTGTCAGGGAGGACAACACTGTGTGTAACTTCAGGAGTGAACAAGCTAACCTTTGGCAAAGGAACAAAGCTAACAGTGGAGCCCAGTGAGTGCCCTAAACGTGTCATTTATTTAATAATATGATTGATGCATGGTGAAATGGCTTGAGATTTGGGGATATATTAGAGAGTGGGACTTGTTATGTTTCCATTTCCATTGTTCCCTGGACACCGGTATCGGCTCTTCGACATTGCAGCAAGGTAGAAAAACCAGCAAAAGATGGATATAAGGCAGTTATATATTATTCTGCATGCCTAACTAACAAGGATAATGGGGGGGGGGGGGGGGGCGGCATAAATGCCCAGATAAATGGATGGTTAGACCTATACAGAATTGAACAGTCATATCCGATAGCGTTTGGCATTATTACAAACAGCTCAAAGTGTTTTCTTTCTGAAGAATTTTTCCAATGGGTTTATGATCTTATTAAAATGGTTGTCGGGGCAACTCGGAAACTGAAGCAGGAACATATTACAAACGAGGAGATTTTTGCTAAGAGATTGAATGATGTGTGAGTGATGTCGGAGGATTCAAGTTGATATTTGGGGCTGGGACAAGGCTTACAGTTGAACTGAGTAAGTGCATTGCTTGGAATTACTGGCACCTTGTCTTTGCCAAACACATAGGGAGAAACTATAGACCTTGGAGCATCTTTGGAATGTACGATTCCCAACATTTGAGTCAAATTTGTCCATATAGACATAAAAACTTATATACTAAAGCACCATGCAGAAAGGTTAGCCAAATGACACTGTATGGAAGAGAGTCATTTAGAGGCATCAGCCTAAGCTAATATCTGCTGGGAAGATCAAGTTGACTTGGTCGGCTCAGGTTAACTACATACAACAATATGGGGTGACATTAGACATCAGCGGGGACACAAAACAACCGCTTTTTGCCCCCCATTGTAGGACACGCCTGTGATTCAGAGCAATGTTAATCAGTCAATGCAAGTGAATATTGGACGGGGTGTCAACAGAATGTGAGCCCTTGTTTTGTGTCCCAGCCTATATCCAATGTCGTCCCCGTACAAGTTCACAGGTTATGGGACATTATCTGAAATGCGATAAAGCCTTTACAAAGTCTGGATGCACCGAAGCAGTGGTAATTTCCCAGGTTCAGATGGACACATGGTATTTTTGTAATGGTGTATAACGCCGTGTGGCATCTGGTAGTGCAGCCTACAAACTAACATTTGGAAGAGGCACCAAGTTACTCGTGGAAGCCAGTGAGTACTCAAATGTCAATTGGTGGTATAATATCTGACTAGGTATAGCAAACGGTGTTAAAATAAAACCACGGCTTGCTTAGAATCCCAGTTGAAACATTTTGTAGATCTCTGGAGAATTCAATTGTTTCCAGAGGTCGACTGAATCAAGGAAAAGATCTCTACAGTGAGTTAATGAACTCTCCAGTTCTCAAATTGTTGGGCACTGACCAGTTGTGGTCATGTCACTGGACTAGTAATCCAGAGCCCAGGCTAATGCTCTGGGGACATGGGTTCAAATTCCACCACGGCAGATAGTGAAATTTGAATTCAAATTTAAAAATCTGGTATTAAAAAGCTAGTTTAATGATAATGTCGATTGTTGTAAAAACCCGTTTGGTTCACGAATATCCTTTAGGGAAGGAAATCTGCTGCCCTTACTTGGACTGGCCGACGCATGACTCCAGACCCATATCAATGTGGTTGACTCTTAAAATGCCCTTTGAAATGCCGAGGAGGCCACTCAATTCAAGGGCAATTAAGCTTAGCCAATAAATGTTGGCCTAACCAACGACGACGACATCCACAAACGAATAAAAAAGTTTACAACTGTGACTTTTACAAAAAAAAGTTATATTTGTATAGCGCCTTTAAGTTAAGAAAAAAAATCAAGGCGCTTCACAGGAACATCATTAAACCACATGAGGAGATATTAGGACAGGTGAACAACATGTTGGCCCAGGTTGCAGGTTTTTCTTAAAGAAGGACAGAGGGATGAGGATTTTAGGAAGGGAATTCTGGAGCTTAGGACCTAGGCAGCTGATGGCGGAATGGGGAAAATCGGGGCTCGCAAGAGTCCTGAATTGGATGAGAGCAAACGGTTGTAGGGCTCGAGGAGATTTCAGAGATATGGAGGGGCGAGGCCATGGATGGATTGGAAAGCAGAGGGAGAATTGTACCGTTGCTGGACTGGGAACCAATGTAGGTCAGCGAGAAAGTCCCCACATGATATCCCTGGTTGCTGTTGGCTTTATCAATCGCAAATGGGAAAGAAGCCAAGGTCACTAAGGCTGTCCTCGCCGCTCTTGGACAGGGATGGAGAAACCCAAGTTGCTTTTTCGGGGCTCACACGTATCTAATTACTGCCTCTCTCCCCTGCATGTAAAAGGAGACAGGTGTTGAATGCATGTAGTTTTTGTTGAGACGTATTACACTGTGTGAATAATGCAGCAGGCACCAAGCTAATTTTTGGAAAGGGAACTCGACTGACTGTAATCCCAAGTAAGTCTGTTCCTTTTGCCTTATCTAAAACGCAATGTTAGTTTTACTAGAAAATAATATAATTTGGCCTTGATTGCATTGGGGTTGAATGAGAAATATCTCAGCAGGTAGGCCATCAAACAGTTCAGAGAGGGAACAGAATGAGAGTATTGTTCATAACAGATGGTCGGTTGGAATAGAAATATATATATATAAATGATTATATTACTCAGGAGAAACTATTTCAGCGAATTAATTTGCTCATCTTTCAAGCATGTATTGAAAATGTTTCTAATAAGCCTTTTGGTCTATGGACTGCCGACTTTTTGATATTATCCAACATAATCCTTCATTGTCAACTCCACTGAACTGGATTTCAGTTAGAAGATGATCCATGTTCTTATTGAATGGTGCAACAGGTTCGAGGGGCTGCGTGACCGACTTCTGCTCCTATTTCTGATATTCTTGTGTTGATCAGTAATCTCACATATTTTAATTGTTGAATTCAATCAGTCAAGGTTAATTGATATGAAAGTCTGCAGTAGAATAAACACAACTGAGAGTGTGTTTGAAGTGTGAGTGTGTCCAACGAGGGTGAGTTTTTGTTAGGATGTTTATTGATGTGTGAATATTGGAGCAGCTGAGAAGCTCACATTTGGAACTGGAACGCAACTCATTGTGATACCAAGTGAGTATCAACAAGTGTCCACAATGTCTTGTAATGATTCATTACAAGATTCTGAGTTAAGGCAGTATTATTAATTCAAAACGTGATTTTTGATAACTTATGAGTGATTTTATTCATCTAACCAGAAAATAGCATATGAATTTATAAATCTGGGCTGGATTTCTCTTAGAAATAGAATTCAGCAAAATAAATTGTCATTTATAGGGTTAACTTGCAGGAAATCATTAACTTGTACCAAACAGAGTTGAAGTCAGATTAGTTGTAATACTGCTAGTCCTCTAAAATCTATACATTTAAACCAAAGAATGCAATCTAATCTGATTTTTAAAAATGATGATTACCTGTAACTGATGATAATGAGATGAATATCTTTTGAAAATATTGCTTCTAAAGTCGATTTGAAATAATGAATGTTACTGCAAGATACACAACCCTTGCTATTTTCGGTGAGGGCTGACAATATGTCAACATGTCTTTTTCGAGGTTAGCTTTACATAAAACTAATCATATTCCTGTGTATCATGGAGTCATTCTAGTCGTTAAAAATAAGTATTGTGTGGCCGTTCGAAAAGGAATCAAACAGATCAGACTTGGAATAAGAACTAAAATAACAGTAAAATATTGTTAAACAGAATACCATTAATGGATCCTGGGCGATTTATGCCAGAGAAATGTATCAGGAAGATTTTTTTAAACTGTATATTGTCCAACGTCTCATTTCATTGAGAGAAGTCTTGTGTGAAATTATTGTCATGTATTTGACATGAAGTGTAATAGGATTGACGAAGACTACGGGACTGGGGGCAGATAAACAGCAGTGCTAGCCTATCAACATGAAATCAATGTTTGATTTGAATTGAGGCTTCCATTGAATACTGATACGATATCACAGATCCTGTCTTAATGTTATAATATTTTCCCAGCATATCACTTCTTTGATTATTTTTGACTGTTTATGGTAACCTCGGCAATTATTTTGAAATTATCTTTAAACGCAAATTCTGCGTATAACTCCGTTGTCAAAGACATTGCATAATTTGAATGGCATTATATAAGAATACGATGGAGAAATAGCGTGTAAATTAAAAGTGGCGGCACATAATGGGTATCAAAAGTATGAGACATGGTGGTTGGGCAGGTAATGCAGTTTAACACAGCAGGTTTTTGTTAAGGCATATCTTACTGTGTGATTATGGAGGAGGGCTAGAAAAGCTAACATTTGGGAAAGGAACCAGGCTACTTGTGGAACCCAGTAAGTGTGTTGTCGTTTATTACATTAACAATTAAGATACCTTCACTGTAAACCGATGAACACAGGAACAGGAGGCCATTCAGCCACTCGAGCCTGTTCTACCATTCATTGAGATTATAGCTGATCTGCACCCTAACTCCATGTACCCTCCTTTGCCCATATCTCTTAACACTTTTCATTAACAAATGTGTAGCGATCTCACATTTGCATTTGCCAATTGTCTTAACATCAACTGCTGTTTGTGGAAGAGAGTTCCAAACTTCTGCCAAGCTTTGCGTGCAGAAGTGTTCCCTAACTTCATGCTTGAACATTCGAGCTGTGACGTTTAGTCTCTGTCCCTTAATCCTGGAATCCTCAACCAGCGGATTTTTTTTCTCTCTACAAACCTATCAGTTGGCCTTAATAGCTTGAACACTTCCCATGCTGGCTGTTTGGTTTGTTTACATGACTTGGTGTTACATGAGCTTTAGCGGTGAATTAGCAAGTTATGTATGTAAGATTAGAGGAATAATATGACATTTTAACCAGGTCTGGGTTGACAAGGTCAGACCAATTGACAAGGATTCGGAATTATTTTATAAAAAATCTCTATGATGTGGGTTTTAAGAAGGACATTGTTATTTTTCAAATGGGTTTGTGAAAAATGCATAAACTAAGTTAGTTGAAAATTATTGGAGATGATAAAAGTGTGTCATTATCAACAACAAAAAGCTCCTCCCAGGACGGAGTTTTTGTACCGGTATCTGACACAGTGTGAATGCTGGAGGCGGCTTTGGCAAGTTAACATTTGGACAAGGAACCCAGTTAATCGTGGCACCCAGTAAGTCCTTGAAATCACAATTCCGCAACCTTATTGTCTTGGCGTTGAATATGTAGCTCTTGTTTCAGAAACTTCAAATGGAATGAAGCAAGACGTAGCTGTATTTCTCCTGAAATCATGAAAAAGCACGATAAAACAAAATAAAGAGGCTTGTTACAGTATAAAGGGCTACATGAAAACGGAGGTGTCATGTTGCAGTATAAATTGGTGAGCAGCCTATTCCTAAAAATAGAGATAGAGGAGTCGAGGAAGGGAAAGAGACGGAGATGCGCCATGTGGAGCTCTGGGAGAGATGGAAGTTAGAGCCAAATTTAATGGCATTTTGTCACTTTAGTGGGACAGCGGGAAGTATCGATTCCCCTGCTAAACAATTGACTATGAAGGTTTTTGTGAAGGCGTTAATCATTGTGTGAATGCAGGGGCAGCAACTCCACTGATCTTTGGAAATGGGACCAAACTGACCATCATACCCAGTGAGTAAGATAGCACATTGAAGAATAAACTCAGCACCAATAATCAATTGTTCACGGGGTAGTTTGAATGATATGGTTTAATTGCTCACTTATACCAACAGTTTCTCTTTAAACAGATACAACAATGATTCAGAATTAGCATTAACTTTGGGTGTGTAAATGAAAAATGGACCAATGTACACATTCTATGCTATTATTCCAGTGTAAGGTGGACATAATGCTGATTCTCCAAGGAATGGAATTATGCCATTACAGCAGACAATATGTATAGGGCAGTATCCAGGATAAATCACAAGGGAATCATATCA